>NC_079499.1:37169297-37472327 GCF_030052815.1 Hevea brasiliensis | reverse complement strand
AAGTACCTCGGGCCGTCACACCATCGGTCACATATGCATCTCCCGGTGTGTGCAATGAGCGCTAACAATTTGTAAATATATCAGGCACAAGGCCGAAGCTCAATACAAAGTCAGAATGGCTAAAAGCCATAAAATCACAGAATGGCATATTGCCATGTGCAGTACTGCTAACTGAACCCTATTGGCATGCCAAACTATCCAAACCAATCATGTTAGGTATACTAGGGCATTTGAAACTTTCAAATTCTTCAATTTGTGAATTTCAAATTTTTAGTGTCACTATTCATCTTATTGGTCAACAAAAATGTTGACTTTTAGAATAAAAATATGTACATTGACTTTGGCACTCCCAACATACCACATTTGGCATTCCAAACTTGTTGGCATTAAGCATTTATACCATTTCAAAGTTTAAACCAACACAAGCAGAATTTTCAGTTTTTGTGAGTCAACTTCACTGTTCCATTGGATATTGTTTCTGTGGGAATTTGAAGAAATGTAAAACATGAAAGTTGTTCCTTATTTTGTCTAGTTGAATTTCCTTTTTTGAATCACTCCATTTGGAGTTTTGTAGCTCCAGATATGGTCCAAAAACCATAGCTGGCCGGATGTGCATTCTGCAGAAATTACCATATCTACAGTAACATGAACAGTGACTGCCACTGCCATTTGGGTTAGGTTCTGGCCATAATTTGGGGTAGGTTCCTTCATGAAAGTTGTTTTTCTATGTCTTAACTTGTTTCTGTAAACATTTCAGGTCAATTGACCAAATATACAGTGAGTTATGGCCAAATGAACAGTTACTGTTCATTTGGTCATTCTGCAGAATCAGTTGCAGGGTATCCGGATTGGGGCCAAGTTTTGGTCCTCTTGCTTTGGTCTTTTGGGCATGGTTTCTTCAGCAAAAATGTGCAATTATAAGCCTAGTTTCATGTCCAATTGGCCAAACACCAATTGGACCAACACAGCCCAAGGTGCAAGTGGACTGAATTTTCAGTCCCTCTGCTGCTGTCCTAGGGCAGCCTGCAACTTCACTTTGTAATCCTATTTTTCAGTCCATTTTATGGTCAACATACCTAAAATGGTTACTAATTGACCATTAAAATTTGCTCTAACAATTTCCTAAGCCAAGTCAATTTTTCACTCTTCAAAACCCTAGTTCCATTATAGGTTTTCACAACACCTTAAATACTAGCTCCTTTCAATAATCACATGCACACATGGTTTAAACATGATCTATAGCCCACTTTAAGTCCATCAAAACAATCAAAATAATTCCTTCATAAGGGCTGCCAAAAATTCATAGTATGTATACACATAATTCTTGTTCATTTTAGTTGCAATTCTCACTCAATACAAGTTACAATTCATGAAAATAAGAAGTTTTAAGTGTCTAATGCACTAACCTTGATTAGGGCAGATTTTCCAAAGCCCCAAACTTCACTTTCTTTCCTCTTTTGGGCTTCCAAAAGCTTGTTTAAGGTGTGGGGACAAGTTTTAGTGAAGAGTGTTTAAGGTTTAATAGTGAAACAAAGAGAGAAAGGGAGCTTTGGTGGAGCTTTCATGGTGGAATGGTTATGGAAAATGGAGAGCTACGGGTGTGTTTTTGTGGGAGTGGTGGCTGCTGGAACTTTTGGTTATTTTGGTGTTTATTTAGTCTCTTTTATTGGTTAATCAAATAATGGCTTAATTGTGATTGGTTGGAAATTTTAAATGACATCACAATGATGTCATTAATAAGCTTTTTCCTCATTTTCTTTTCTTTCCTCCACTACTCATCTTCAATTTAATTTCTAGTAATGTTTATTCATATTTTATATCATATTAATTATTTACTCAACTGGACAAGTTGACCAAAAATCACCTCTGAAGGCGAAATGACCAAAATGCCCTCCGTTTGGCTTAACGGGTCAAAATTGTCTGTATCGATTGAAAAATTTTTCTAAATATTTTCTTGGCATTCTAATGCCATGGGAACCCCAATAACCCTTCTCTGGAGTCCCAAAAATTATTTTATAATTTTTCCCCCGGGTCTAGGGCTCCTCGTTGCGAGAACCGCAACTTCCCTCCGGTTTACCCCTCGCTAGGGCACCGGCTCGTTTAACTTGATTGTATTTTATTTCTAAAATTTTTACTAAATTTTTCTTATTAATATTTGAGTTAATTATGGTTCCTGACTTTAGTTTAAATATTTTTCCGGACATTCTAGCTGTCCGGACCGACACTGGTCACCGGAACAGTAGAATGTACGGAGTGGTTACCGGGAGGGTGTTACAAGTACACTTCCCCATTTAACATCAAACCTCAAAAATCTCTCCATAAATCAAACACCCATAACATCCTTACAAACTTTAATTCAACAATAATAAAAAACACAAACTTACCACTTTGGAAATTCTTTAAAACTCCACAAAAACTTTCCTTTCTTGCTGCCTATCTACTGCCCATGGTGTGCGGATCAAAATTAATGAAGACAAGTAACCAAAATCTAGCTTGAAAATGGGTGTAATGAACCATGCATTTGGGTGGCCATGGGAGAACCTTGGAACTTTTTCATTTCGGCAATGGTGAGGAATGAAGGTTGAAGATGAGCTTAGTGGAAGTAATCTGCCCACTTAATGAATATTTTAATTCCCATAGTGCTCCACTCATGCATTTTTAAACATATTATATGTTTAAGTGCTAATTACCCCATTTACCCTCCATTTTTGTTATTTACATTAGGTACCACTAAATTAATTTTTTATTATATTTTCCAAGTGTAATATTATTTATTTTTTATGGACATTTAGGTCAAAAGACAATTCGGGGTGTCAAATGACCACAATGCCTCTGCTCGGGTTGCATTCCCGATTTTTCGGTAACACCGGGTTTTGTCCATTTTTCGATTTCTCACTTTTCGTTGTACTAATTATTTAATTTTTCTTTGATATTTCTAATGATATTTATACTTCAATAAATATTTATTTGAGTCCTAAAAATATTTTTCAGAGTTCCCCATGGTCCAGGGCTAGTCAACGGTCCACGCCGTGACTTCCCGGTGCGGTCACCCATCGCTAGGGTTCTCGGCTCATTTAACTTGGTTGCATTTCTTTACTATTATTGTTCCTTTATTTTTCTTGTATTTTCTTTTCTTGTATTTCATTATTTTATGTCTCCTCACTCATATCGAAGTGTAGTTCTAGGCATCCTAGCTATCCGGACAACACTGGTCACAGGAACAGTAGAACGCACTACTGAACATAGGGGTGTTACAGTTGAGGATTTTAATTTGTTGAATGAAATTATATAAATTAAATTTAAATTTTTTTTATGCATTTAAGGATTTATTGCATGGTTTTGAGGATTGTAAATTTTAAGTTTAATGTGTTGCAAACCTTGAGCATGAATATATCATGATTAAATATGTTGATGATTTGTAAACACTTTGTAAATAGAAATTGCTTTGAATATGATTTGAAACCACAGTTGATATGGCAAAATATGTTGCGAATTCTCATTAACTTGTCTAGTGAGATATCTCTTCCACTAGATGGGGCGAGTTCCTTCCTCTTTGGCTTACCAGTTGGGGAACAGTTTGAATGAGTACTCATATATACTAGCTAGTTTTGTTCCTCCCTTTTAGCCTCAGTTATTGGGAGAGTGTGAAATGTCGTGGTGTACAACACGACATCTATTTGAATTTTGGGTCATGGGTTCAACTATATGAATTGTTGGCAACGCCCTTTAAATTATGCATAGTTTGATAAATTGTGGTTGAAATAAATAATTTGTCAGTGATTCAAAATATTTTCATATTATTTCAGGATTTAAAAGAAATGTAGATAAATAGTTACTATTTGATCAAAATGTTATTTAAATGAATAATTTGCATGAATGAAAATATTAATTTCTGAATGTTATGAATTTTGAAGAATTTAGAAATTTTAAATTTTTATTTGTTATGAATTATCAAGCATAACTTGTATTAAATTTTAAATTATTTGTTTGTGCACCACTGAGTTTACCACTCAGCGATAGCTTTGTATGCTGTCGTAGGTGAAAGAAAATATAAAGTAGCTGAGCAAGATTACTAAAAGGCATAGTGAGACTATCTTCGGGTATATCATAGGTATACCCTTGTACTTTAGATTTTGATGTAATTCTGTAATTTTATGTATGAAATTTCCTTTGAGCAGTTGTACCAACTCTTTTGTAATATATTTTTGGATTGTAATGAAATACAAATTATTATAAGGTTATCTTGAGATTTTATGTATTTATAAAGTTTTGAACTATTAAATTTTTTATGATCCCATGAATGTAAATATTAATTTTGTTACCTTAATGAGAGGTTTCAATTTTTGATTTAATTTAAATTGTGTATTGAGTTGCTTATGTTGATTTGTGAAATGAGATTGAATAATAGAGTTATGATTGAGAAAAATATTAGGAGTGTCTTTATTTTCAGGTTTTGAAGAACTATTTTCTCAAAATACAGACGGCACTCTGTCGAAATTTTTATAAAATTGCGGAGATTTTAAATATCTAAAAATTTAATTTATGTTTGGACTTTAAATAAAAGTTTTTAAAATCTAAAAAAAAAATTACCCACCAATTTAAAAATGACCGAAAATTGTTTTAAAATCCTTTGTAGTATATTTAATGGGTTACCAGTAGGCGAAGTACGGTAATTCATTAGGTGTACTACGGGAGCATATTACATCTTACGAGGAGTATGGTGTGACATGTTTAGTGGTATCAGAGCTAGTTTTTAAAGTAAATTTTGAACTGTGAATTTCAAATATTTTTCGATAAGTACAACTGCTCGAATGTTTGATACATATAGTACATTTACATCATAAATATGAACTAACGGGGAGAAATCTCCTTATGTTGGTTGTACAGGAAATAGAAAAAAATTTCTATGAATAGATATGGACAAGGGGGATAAAGCGGTAGAGCAGTCTGATACAGCTAACGTAAAAGGAAAGGCCCCAGTTTCGCAGAGCGTTGGAGGTCCAACTGCACCAGTCCCTCCTATACAAATTACTGGACAAACGGCTCAGTAGATGGCCATGTTTTTTCAGCAAATGGTTGATAATCTGTCAGCCCAGGCCTAAGTACAAACCCAACCCCCTCAAGAGCAGCATGAAAAAGAGAAAAGTGGGAAACCCATCGGTCAAAGTTCGAGTAGTAATTTGGAAACGAGCTCCTAAGTAAGACAGAGGCGGATCTTCAGAGCGGAAGCAATCAAGAACCATTAGCCAAAGAACCAGAAGTTCCTACCCTATCCGTTTCTGTGACATTTGTGAAAAATTACATGGGGGTATATGCCATAGGGTCACTGGAGCCTGCTTCAATTGTGGTGAAATTGGACATTTCGCCCGAGATTGTATTAGCGCACGTCGATTTATGCCACATACTACAACAGAGGAATCAGTTCAAGATTCTGATTTTAGAGGCTCATTAATAGTTAGTAGGGGTAGAGGTAGAAGTAGAGACAGGACTTCGAGTAATCCTCGCACAATGGACCAACCCGAGCAGAGGAATACATTAGAAAGAGGGAACGCCATGCATCGAGGGGAAGAAGTAGAGACTTCAGATGTAGTTGCCAGTATGTTCTTAACTTGTGAAAGGAATAATTATGTACTATTTGATTTCGGCTCTACTTGTTTATATGCTAATGCTAAAATTATATGTTCTACTGTTATTCCCTTACATAGAGATAAATTTTAATGTGTTAGTAATTAGTCTTTTAGGATAAGAATTGCGATAATAAGCGTGATTGGAATTAATTTTGGACAAGTTTCTAGTGAGAAACATCTCCTAGACTACGATAAATTATAAAGTTAATTAGTAAGCGTAATTAGGTAAGGCAAGAGGACCAAAAATAAGTTATAGCAATATATCTGCCCTAGATGGAAGTAAAGGTATTACTGTTGATAGATGTCAGTAAGTACTATAATCAAAATAAGTTTAAGATATTAATGGATTTGAAAGAAATAAGACATAGGGAAGTTTGATCTATTGGGATGTATAGTAGTAACTATGCAATATTCTTGATGTTTGTGCTGTAAGCTGCAGATTACAGTACTGACTTGAGATTTATTGTGTAGAGCTACGTACTACCCAATAGTATATAAGGATAAGAATAGTTATAAATGACTTTCACTCTGGTACAAATATACCAGAATAGAGTTTTATTACTAGAACTGAGTTTGAAAATCCTAATTCGGGATTTAAAACTCTATAATTAGAATATCAAAAGATCATAGTTGCAAGGTAGTGAGAGTTAAGACTCCGTTACCCTAGCACGAATTACAGTACATCAGGAATTGTTATGGGAATAGAGATTTTAGCATGGTAAAAATTTAAAAATAACACCTATAGGGCTAAGTCATCCAGTCTCCGATCTGGGGTTTATAGTTGTTTTGATATTGCAATGGATCTTTTGCTCAAAGTTTAGTAAGGAACAGTATTTTATTTGTGTAGCAGTGAGACACAAAACATGATTTTGTTCCCCTGGAAAAGGCAGGTTGCTATGGATGATAATTATAACTTATAAAATAGTTAAGAAATGACGTTCTAATGATAACAGTAATTCGATAGGAACTAGTTGCTCAGGTATTCTTTAGGAAGAGCACAATTTTATTGTGAGAATCAGAAGGATTAGATTAGAATTGAAGTGAAACTTTTGAATAGCATGGGAAAAAGGAGAGTCCAGTAGACTCCCTTCTTAAGGTTAAAGAATTTTTTATGGTTAAAAAAAAGGGTAATGATCGCAAACCAGCCGAAAATAAGCTATAGAATATTGATAGATAAAAGAGTTGTGGAAGTAAAAATTAGAATAGTTGGTGCGAATGTAATAAAGAAACGTTATGAATATTAGTTAAAGTGTTAACTAGAATGATCAGAGGACCAAATCAAAGTAATATTGAAGTATAGTGGATTTATTAGGGATGATAAGAGGTGCTAAATCATGACTCGACAGTCAAGTTAAGGAGGAAGATAAGATTGAGGAATAAAATAATTAAAGTTAAGCTGTGGAAAAAAAAAAGACTACAAAGGAAAATAATTGTAAAACAATAACAAGAAAATACTAAAATATTCTGAACTAAACTGAAGGTTACATCAAATGATCAAGAGATTTGATAAGAAAAGAGTAAAATTTAGTTCTCACCCATAGGATCGTATGAGATCCTAGAAAGAGTGGATCCACTAGCACACAGATTTGCTTACCTCTAAAATTGAAATGAATTTGAATCTAACTTATGACAGAAGCTCATAAGAAACTTGGCACACGAGGTGAGCAATCGATGAGTAAATAATATTGGTTAAAGTGCTAAGGAACCATCATTTAGACCAGGAAGCTACTTAGAAGTGTGAATAGGACATGAGGGACAGCACCCACAACTGTTTAAAGACTGATACCAGGTAAAATTTCGAGGACAAAATTATTTTAAGGGGGGGAGAATTGTAACACTCCTATTTGCATAGCCTGGTATATGTTACTGTTCCGATGACCGGTATCGGTTCGGATAATTAAGAGGATTAGAACTGTGTTTAAGACACCTAGAAAAGCCCTGATTGAAAATAAATAGTGATTACCAGATAAAAAAGTAAAAATGAGAAAAACAGAACATAAAAGGTTAAATGAGCCGAGAGTCACAATGATGGGTGACCTTCTCAGGAAGGACTGCGAAGTCTATTTAAACTAAAATTTCGAACCATAAAATGTGACACTGCAGTCCTTAGGACTATTGTGAACACAGTGGAAAAGAGAAAATCACGAAAAAGAACTGTTAAGCCAGTCAAATAATTTGGTCAGGGATCCGGAAGAAATATTAAATTATTTGCAAACCGGGTCGAACCGGCGAGGGGCAATTTGGTCAATTGATCTCTAGAGCTGACTCCTGACCTAACTGTCAAATAAAATTTAAGAAAAGAAAATTTTGGGATTAAGAATTTAATTAAAGAACTGATAGAAAAATAAATGAAAAAGAGAAGGAAAAGTTTATTATATCACCCTTATAACATCATCATGATGTCAAAATTCATTTTTAATTTAATTACTTCAATTGACTAAGTCAAATTATGGATAAATATACACAAATAAAAAAAAAGAGAAAGAAAAGCATTTTGGATCTTCATCTTCATCAATTGCCGTCTCTCATCTCTCCCTTGTCTCTCTCTCAAAATTTCCTCCATGAAAGCTTATTCTTAAGCTTTCTAAACACTAAATTTCACCATAAATCCTTTAATTTTCCTAAAGAAAAATTATAAGCAAACCTTCAAAAGAAGGTTAAAGGAGAAAGAAAGAAGAAAAAGTTGAGGGAATTGAAGATTGAAAAGCTTCATTCAAGGTTAGTAGCTAAACTTGGAATTTATAGTTTAATTATTGTATTTATAGCTTAACTAACTTAGAATTATGCTTAAAATGAAATGAAAATAATTATTGGAGGACTAGGAGTAATTTTGGCCAGCTAGGGTTTGATATGAATATACATGTATTTTGATGGAATTAAAATTGTATCTAAGCTTTATTGAGTTGAGGAAGTATGTTATACGTGTTGAATTGGTTAAATGTAACAAATTGTGTGAATTAGGGTTTGGACTAAAAGAAATGTAGATAAATAGTTACTATTTGATCAAAATGTTATTCAAATGAATAATTTGCATGAATGAAAATATTGATTTCTGAATGTTATGAATTTTGAAGAATTTAGAAATTTTAAATTTTTATTTATTATGAATTATCAAGCATAACTTGTATTAAGTTTTAAATTATTAGTTTATGCACTACTGAGTTCACCACTCAGCGATAGCTTTGTATGCTGTCACAGGTGAAAGAAAATATAAAGCAGCTGAGCATGATTACTAAAAGACATAGTGAGACTATCTTCAGGTATATCATAGGTATACCCTTGTACTTTAGATTTTGGTGTAATTCTGTAATTGTATATATGGAATTTCCTTTGAGCAGTTGTACCAACTCTTTTATAATATATTTTTGGATTGTAATGAAATACAAATTATTATAAGGTTATCTTGAGATTTTATGTATTTATAAAGTGTGACAATATGCACTCTATAATAGAATTTTTCAAGTCCAATTACAAATAATTTAACCACATGACATAGCTTATTTACATGTCCAAATTCAAACCTTTATACACATATACATGCTGCCATAACAAGTATCATAATTCAATAATATAATTCCATAAACTAAACCATGAAACAACACATTTTGATCTACACTTCAAAGTTGCCGATTTATACATCTCTTTCAATTAGTTTCCAAGCTTCCAAAATCATACCTTACACATGGAGTTCAAGTACCATACAATTAAACCTATAAATCATCATTAAAGCCACTATTTACATGCAAGTATAAACTATTCTTATTGAAGTTCCATGGCTGCCAAAATGTACCTCTCCATTAACTCATCAAACTTAAAAAATCCTTCCACAAATCAACTACCCATAACATCCATTCAAGGTTTAATGAAACAAGAATAAAAAATACATACTTTCCACTTTTGAAATTCTTCAAAACCTCATCAAAACTTGATTTTCTTACTGCTTATCTACTGCCCAAGTTGTATAGAACAACTTTAGTGAAGGAATCAAGTGGAATGGAGGTGGAATTCATGGTTGCATAGAGGTCCTTCAAGTTCGGCCATGGAGGAACTTCTTTGGGAGATTTCGGTTGGTTTTGGGCAAGGTGAGGAAGATGAAGTTTCTGCTATCATGTGATGTTTAATAGTCCACTTAATGTAGTGAGTAGAACACTAAGTAAAGATTTAATATTTGTTTTATTCAAAAATTTCTAAATTCCACATTTAACTCCTATCTTTTGCTATTTACACTATGTACCACTAATTTAATTTTTCGTGAAATTTTCCAAGTGTAACATCATTTATTTTTAATATACATTTAGGTTAAAAGACAACTCGGGGTGTCAAATGACCACAATTCCCCTGTTCGGGTTGCATTCCCGATTTTTCGGTAACACCGAGTTTTGTCATTTTCTTGATTTTTCTTTTTTTTGTACTAATTATTTAATTTTTCTTTGATATTTATAATGATATTTATGCTTTGATAGATGTTTATTTAAGTCTTAAAAATACTTTCCAGGGTTCCCTGCGGTCCAGGGCTAGTCAACGGTCCACGCCGCAACTTCCCGGTGCGGTCACCTATCGCTAGGGTTCTTGGCTCATTTAACTTGGTTACATTTCATTGCTATTATTTTTTTTTTGTTTTTCTTATATTTTCTTTTCTTGTATTTCCTTATTTTATGTCTCCTCATCCATATCTAAGTTTAGTTCTAGGCATCCTAGCTATTCGGACAACACTGGTCACCGGAACAGTAGAACGCACTATCGAACATAGGGGTGTTACATTTATGGGGTCACCAATTTTAATACTATTTATTTTTAATGGACATTTAGGTCAAAAGGCAACTAGGGGTGTCAATTGACCATAATACCCCTATTCGGGTTGCATTCCCGATTTTTCGGTAACACTGAGTTTTGTCGTTTTCTCGATTTCTCGTTTTTCTTTGTACTAATTAATTAATTTTTCTTTGATATTTCTAATGACATTTATACTTCCATAAGTCTTTAATTATGTCTCAAAATTAAATTTCGAGGGTTCCCTGTGGTCCTGGAGTCGGCTATTGCTTGCGCCGTAACTTCCCTGTGCGGTCATCCATCGTTGCGGTGCTGGCTCGTTTAACTTAGTTTCTTTTCATTGCTATTATTTTTCCTTTGTTTTTCTTGTATTTTCTTTTCTTGTATTTCATTATTTTATGTCTCCTTACTAACATTTAAATATAATTCCAACCATCTTAACTATCCAGACAGACACTGTCATCAGAATAGTAGAATGCAATACTGAACATAGGGATGTTACATCTAGGTTATTGGATGTATAGTATAAGTTAAATTTATATTTAAAGTGTTTAAATATGAATTTAATTAATGAGAAATTAATTAATAGATATTAATTAATTAATTTATATTTGATATAAATTGATTAGAAGAAGAGAAATAATTATTTTGGGTTAAGAACTCAAAATTAAGACACAAGGGTATTTTGGTCATTTCACAGGGTGACATGTGACATCATAAGATAGTGACACATGGCACTACACATAAGCTTGCCAAATGTCTTTTAATCATGTAAGATGATCAATGTCAAGATTAAATATAGGTTTGACACTTGGCACAATGTGATTGGGTCAATTAAACCTAGAGCCAATCAGAAGGTGACATGTGGCAAGGGTTTTAAGTGGTGACCTAGCTATATAAGTGTTGTTATGAAAGAGTAAAACATGTGGGCTGCTATTCTCTCTTTGTGCCACCACCCTTGGCTGCCCTCTCCCCACTTCTTCTTCATCTCTCATCAATTCAAAGAGATTAGCAAATAATCTCTTGAATTAAAAATATTAGAAATTATTTCTAGTGTCTTGTTTACATCTATAATCTTTCAAAAGGCAAAACTTGATTTTCTAATTCATAGAAAAAGCTTTAGAAGCTGTTCAAGGGCTGCCATAGGTGATCTTGGTGTGGACAAGCTAGAGGGACAACATATGGTGTCCTAAAGACGCATCCCAAAGGTGCCAAACACACTGCAGTGCATCAAGAGGTTAGTGCACTTGTTTTTAATCTAATATAGGGTTCTTAAAATTAATCTGATTAATTGTAAAATCTTAAATGGCAAATATAGATCCAAAAACATATTAAAAGAGTTTTAATATACTGTTTATCATTGAAATCAAATAGATAAACATAAATCTTGCATGATGCATGAGACCCTAGGTGAAAAATTTTTGAATTCAATGATATAAACTTATATTTTTCATGCTTCCGCTCCTTCATAAAGAAGCTATCACTGAGTATATCACTCAGTGGTGCACAACTAATAACTTTAAAACTCAAGGTAAAACACAGTTTGTCAAAGCATAATAAATCACATTTTTCTTAAGCATGAAAACTTCACAATAGTTCTAAGTCTATAAAAGCCATTTATTGGAAAAACATCTCAAAAGAGAAATCACACTTCATAAATCACAATTCACAAAGCATTAGTGTTGCCAACATCAACACACAGTTCAGGCCATAACACAAAATTTGACGATTAGTGCTGTGTTGTACACCACGACAAAGCAATCTTAACCTTACTAACCGTTATTATTGAGGGAAGGGCTAGCTAACTAATGAGTACTCATGTAGTCTTACCCCACTAACCGTTATTAGTGGGAGACATAATCAATATCAATTATCAACCACAAGTAGCCGTTACTACTGGGGAGTTCTGAAAGGGACTGTCATGCTAACTGTGGTTTCAAAATAGTTTACAAAAATTTCCCAATCAACAATCACATTTATAAACCAATAAACACATTTAAATTCATCATAATATCCAAATAAAGGTGGCAACACCCAAATTTCTCAAATGCAAGAGAAAAACTATATTTCAGTCAAAATAAACTTGTTCAAAGCAAACTCATGAAGGAGCGGAAGCATGAAAAACACAAGTTTAGATCATTGAAATTCAAAATTTTTATCTAGGGTCACATGCATCATGTAAGATTTATTTTTATCTATTTGATTTCAATGATAAACAGCATATTAAAACTCTTTTAATATGTTTTTGGATCTATATTTGCTATTTAAGATTTTAAAATTAAAAGATTAATTCATAGAATCCTATATTAGATCAAGAATAAGTGCACTAAATTTTTTGATGTACTGCAGTGTGTTTAGCACCTTTGGAATGCGCCTAAGACACCAGATATTGTCCCTCTAGCTTGTCCACACCAAGATCACTTATGGCAGCCCTTGAAAAGCTTCTTAAGCTTTCCCAATCAATTAGAAAATCAAGTTTTAACTTTTGAGAGATTATAGATGTAAACAGGACACTAGAAATGATTTTTAGTGTTTTTAATTCAAGAGATTATTAGGAAATCTCTTTGAATTGATGAGAGATGAAGAAGAAAGCGAGAGGTAGCCAAGGGTGGTGGCACCAAAGAGAGAATGAGAAACTTGTGTTTTTGTTCTTTCATCCTTACACTTATATAGCTAGGTCACCACTTAAAACTCTTGCCACATGTTACCTTTTGATTGGCTCTAGGTTTAATTGACCCAATCACATTGTGCCAAGTGTCAAACCTATATTTAATCTTGATTTTAATCATCTTACATGATTAAAAGACAATTGGCAAGCTTATGTGTAATGCCATGTGTCACCATCTCATGGTGCCACATGTCACCCTGTGAAATGACCAAAATACCCCTGTGTCTTAATTTTGAGTTCTCAACCTAAAATAATTATTTCTCTTCTTCTAATCAATTTATATCAAATATAAATTAATTAATTAATTTCTCATTAGTTAAATTCATATTTAAACACTTTAAATATAAATTTAATTTATACTATACATCCAATAACCTATATTTGGTTTCAAGCCATACTAGAGACTTTGCAATCTAATTGCAAACCAACCTATTTAATTAATCAATTAAACTCTTTAATTAATTAATTAAATCATATTTAATTTGGTGATTACTTGTGTATGTGTGTGACTTACTAGGCTCATCACTAATTGGTAATGAGATATGATATTAACTCTTAATATTATCAGAACTCTTTCTTACCATAAATGATTTCTCTAAATCATTTTATACACCTCATAGACCATGGTTAACACCTAGAATAGCATGCCATGGCCATCCAATTAGTAATAAGGTTTACCGTAAATTAACCTATAATCATATGTTACCATGCACTAGAATCTCTCTGTTATAAAATCCCAATTCGAGTTGGAGTCATGGTTTATGTCAAACCCCATTTGCTATGAATATTATATTCTCTTTTAATTCCAGTTCTTGATTAAAAAGATTTTCTCATCAGAAACTCTTTTCTGAATAAATCTATCTGTCCTGGCCAGGAACTTGAAATATTAAGAATAATTAAATGAATATAAGATTTTATCCCTCTTTACTTAGGGTAACAGATGCCATCTTGATCAACACCTACCTCCATATATAACTAGTAGGAGCCAACACATGCCCATATACCTATACACAGTACAAGTATGAAAGCAGTATCAAACTCAAACCACCTATATACAAGATAACTGTGCTATCTCAGGTCTAAAGATTATATGCACTAATATGATTTATGACAATACATTGACAAGAGTAAACTCCATGTGCTTATCATAAATGTCACTGGTTCGGCCTATTTATCATGTATTAGTGGCTATCATGTTTGTTATACAGCATGAGACTCACCATTCCATCTTATTTACATCTCATATAAGTAACTTGAGAAAAAACGTGATTACAATCTTTCTGGATAAGTCATGTCCTTATTGTGAAGTATCCTCGATTGTGAACCAATTTATGATACCTTGTGCTAGAAATACTATCACTCATATTCTTAACAACTTAAGAATAATATTTCTAATAAATTATCAATGGACTTTTTCTATTACACATAAATATATTATGTAAACGGAAAAGTGAAAATGCCTTTTATTAATAAAACATGTACAAGATACGTATTAAATGATATGCTCTAGGGCATACTACTAACAATCTCCCATTAGCACTAGAGCCATTCATTACAATATCTTAGGCCCATCTTCTCAAGATGTCGGCCTAACTGAGTTCATGACATAGGCTTAGTGAATGGATCAATTGGATTTTCAGCTGATGCTATTTTCTGAATGGCTATATCGCCTCGCCCAATTATTTCTCTGATAATGTGGTAGTGCCTTTCTATGTGTTTGGATTTCTGGTGAGACCGGGGTTCCTTATATCTAAACAGCTTCCTTTGTAGCATCTGATGCAGCAATATACTGGGTCTCTGTAGTGGAATCTGCAGTCGTACTCTATTTGGAACTCTTCCAACTGACTGCACCTTTATTACAAATGAACACATATCCAGAGGTAGGCTTTCTATCATCGATATCTGATTGGAAATCAGAATCAGTATAACCATCCAATTGCAAGTCTCTACCTCCGTAAATCAAGAATAAATCCTTAGTTCTTCTAAAGTACTTAAGGATATTCTTGACAGCTATCCAGTGTTCCAAACCTGGATTGGTTTGATACCTGCTAAACAAACTAACAGCATATGCGATATCCGGCCTAGTACACAATATTGCATACATTAAACTTCCAATAGCCGAAGCACATGGAATCCTGGCCATTTTATCTCTTTCTTCAAGTGTCTTTGGAGACATCTCTTTAGAAAGGTGGATACCATGTCTCACTGGTAACAATCCTCTCTTGGAATCAAGCATGTTAAACCTCTTTAACACATTTTCAAGTACAGACTTTGGGATAAACTAATTATTCTTTTCGTTCTATCTCTATAGATGCGAATCCCAAGAATATAGGTTACCTCCCCTTAGTCTTTCATGGAGAATGTATTTGACAACCATACCTTTACAGTTATCAACATACCTATGTCATTACCCATCAACAGAATATCATCCACATATAAGACAAGGAAAGATATAGCACTATCACTAACCTTCTTATATACACATGGCTCATCCTCATTTTTTATAAAACCAAAAGACTTAATGGCTTCATCAAAATGGATGTTCCAACTCCTCGAAGCTTGCTTCAACCCATAAATGGATCGCTTTGGCTTGTATACTTTGGAATCATCTTGGGATTCAAAACCCCTAGGTTGTTCAATGAAAATGTTTTCTTCAATGTATCCACTGAGAAAAGTTGTTTTAACATCCATCTGCCAAATCTCATAATCATAGTATACAGCTATTGCTAATAGAATCCTAATTGATTTAAGCATGGCAACAGGCAAGAAAGTCTCCTCATAGTCGATTCCTTGCCTTTGGGGAAACCCTTTCGCTACTAGCCTTGCCTTATAAGTCTCTACCTTTCCATCAGAACTAATTTTCTTCTTGAAAAACCATTTGTTCCCTATAGGTACAATACCTTCAGGTGGGTCAACAAGATCCCAAACTTGATTCTTATATATGGAATCAATCTCGGATTTCATAGCATCAATCCATTTTGAAGAGTCTATATTTGATATAGCTTCTTCATAGGTAAGTGGATCATCTCCATGATCTACTTCTTCATGAGTAGACAACTCTTGTTCTTCTTCATGAAGGAAACCATATCTCACTGGTGGGTGAGATACCCTGGTTGTTCTATGAGGAACAGCTGTAGATGTTTCATCAATAGGTATAGGTTGACTAGATGGATCTATATCCATCTGATCTGTTGGTTGGTCAGAATTCTCCAATTCTAACTCTATTTGCCTTCCTTTGCCTCCTTCTTGTACAAACTCTTGTTTAAGAAATGTGGCATCTCTACTTATCACAACCTTTTGTGATGTAGGCAAATAAAACTAATATCCAAAACTATCTTTTGGATATCCAACAAATCGACCTTTTTCTGATCTGGTTTTCAATTTATCAATGTTTAACTTTTTTATATAAGCTGGATAACCCCAACTCTTAACATGATTAAGACTTGGTTTTCTTCCATTCCATATCTCATAAGGCGTGGAAGATACTGATTTTGATGGAATCCTATTCAGAATATACAAAGCTGATTCTAATGCAAATCTCTAAAAGGAGATTGGCATATCAGTATAGCTCATCATACTACGTACCATATCCAATAGGGTACGATTTCTCCTTTCAGATACACCATTCAGCTATGGTGTTCTTGGAGGAGTCAGCTGGGAAACAATGCCATACTCTCTCAAGTATTCATCAAATTTAGTACTCAAGTATTCACCTTCGCGATCTGATCGAAGAGCTTTAATACTTTTTCCTGTTTGATTTTCTACTTCAGAATTAAATTCTTTGAACTTTTTAAAGGATTCATGTTTGTATTTCATCAAATACAAATACCCAAATCTTGATTTATTATCAGTAAAGGTAATAAAATAATGAAAACCATATCTAGCCATTTCTTTAAATGGACCACATACATCACTATGTATTAGCTCCAAAATATTTTCAGCTCTTAGCCCTTGTCCAACAAAGGGTGATCTTGTCATTTTGCCCTGAAGGCAAGATTCACAGGTTGGAGTTGGTTCATAACCCAATGAGGATAGAATCCCCATTTTCTCCAGTTTAGCAATCCTATCTTCTGCAACATGACCTAACCTTAAGTGCCAAATATATTTTGAACTTGAGTTGATTTTCACCATGGCATTGCATTCGTTTAGATCACTTGCACTCATTTTGTGTTTGTCATTATTATCCAAATAATGGAGACCATTATTCATATAACCCGAACCAACATATTTATTTCCAAAATAAATATTACAAACATCATCTGTGAACTGAAATTCATAGCCATTTC
Organism: Hevea brasiliensis; assembly: GCF_030052815.1. Lineage (NCBI taxonomy): Eukaryota > Viridiplantae > Streptophyta > Magnoliopsida > Malpighiales > Euphorbiaceae > Hevea > Hevea brasiliensis. The sequence goes on along the minus strand of NC_079499.1, from coordinate 37,454,976 downwards.
TAGTCAAACCAGATGTAGAAATTATATTCTTAAAAGCATCAGGGTACATATAAAATATTATCCAAACACAAAACATGTCCAGACATGTAAAAAGATTTAGATCCTATGGCTAAAGCTTCAACAGTTGAGCCATCACTAATCCGGAGTCTAACATCTTGAGAACGCAAGCTGCTATTATTTGCTAGTTCCTGCATATCATAAGAAATGTGAGAACTGGCACTAGTATCTAAAACCCAAACTGTAGATGAACTATGAGTATTATCAGAATCTAAATAACAAGATATGGACATACCTTCCAAAGGTGTATCCTTCTTGTCCTTCAGAGAAGCAAGATACTCTAGGCAGTTCCTTTTCCAGTGCCCATTCTTCTGATAGTGGAAAACACTTTCCTTTGGCTCCACTAGCTTTAGTCTTCCCTTTCTGTTTAGCTACTTTATTGGAAGGACCAAGAATCTGAGGTTTCTTTCTCTTATTGCCTTTCTTCTTGTTGGACTTTCTAGCAGAAGAAGATGCAATCAAAGCTACCTCTTTTCCTTTATTGCCCAGCATATTCTTTTGGGTAATAACCAGCATGTTTAGTAAATTAGCCAAGGTGCATTCCTATTTAGTCATATGGAAATTTGTCACAAATTCTCAAATGAATCTGGTAGGGACTGAAGGATCAAATCCATCTGTAGTTGGAAATCCATGTTAAAGTCAAGATGTTCCAGCTGCTCAATCAGCCAAATCATCTTGTGGACATGATCCCTAACATTCTGTCCCTCAGACATCCTCATGCGGAATAGCTGCCTAGATATCTCATACCTAGCATTCCTATTATGCTCACCATACAACTCTTGTAGGTGAAGGAGGATCTCACTCGCACTTTGCATATTCTTATGCTACTTCTGTAACTCATTACTCATAGAAGCAAGCATGTAACACTTGACTCTCATATCATGCTCCTTCCACTTGTCCAAAGTTTCATGTTCCTCTTGAGTGGCCTTTGGAGGTAAGGGACCAGAAACATTTGAGTTTAGAACATATCCTATATGTTCAAGGTTCAGGACATGTTTCAAATTTCTTAACCAATCAGATAGATTAAATCCTGTCAACCTATTTCGATCAAGTATGCTTGCAAGGATATTGGATGTGGTGGTTGTTCTGTGCTCATTGTTATCAGAAAATTAACTGCAGAAAATAACCAGATTAATTAGTAAATGTATCATGTAATTAACCAAAATGATTATGGTCTTTTAATCATATTGGTCCTCCCACTAACTTAGCGAATCCTACACTTCCAAAATAGAAAACAGAAATCCTAGTTGGATGGATTTCTAGTGGGTGATTAAATTCTTATAATTCTATTAATCATCCTCAGGTACATCCATTATTGGAATTACAATAAACTATAAGTGAGCAACTCCTTGCCCATCACATCTCATGTGAGGTTCAATCCTTTACCTAGCCCCTAATACTCAAAATGTCAGGTACATCCATTGTTGACTTATCTTACATTAGTTAAGTTGATCCCATTGAGCCAGTAATTATGCAAATAATTTTAATGTCCTCAGGTTCGTCCAATATTGGCCACCAAACCATTTACATATTACAACATCTCATGCTTAACAATTATTTTTAAGAAAATCTCTTAAATTAATTGCATCTTATGTAAGTATTTAAAATTTCTTAAAATAATTACCTCAATGAAGGCCCTATGTTATAATTACTTTAATTATACCATTTCCAACTTAATCATTTATTTGAAAGATTTTATGGTCGTCTTAATTACTATTAAGGTCTCACTTTGCACATTATCCAATTAGTATGCATATATCATATACTTGCATACATTCCCATACATCTCATGCATTCATGGATAAACAGTAAATATGGAATGATCATGGACTTTCTAAGGGATTCAATTCTGAGCCACCAAGAATTGAATCAGGATATTCCTAGGTGCATTTCATTCATTCATATTACAAGAGTTACTGAAGGAGTACATAATCAACTCTTGATATTAAATTCCTCCCACTGGTCCCACCAATGCTCTTGACCTCCTTGATCTTCTTTCAATCCAATATTATATAGTAATTCTTGGCATACCAAGGCGAATTTACAAGAACTAAATAAATGAAATTAAAACCCAAAAATTATTACAACCTTAATAATACATGCCCAAAATAAATTAAAATAAATTAATTAAATTACAACCCAAAGAAACATAAAAGAAATAAATCCAATCACATTGATCTTTTATAGTCCATAATCATCCATCATGCATATCACTATTTAACAATTAAATAAAACATACAAACTTAAATTAAATTGAATATCTCATATTCAACTTAAAAATTCAGATTTGAATATGATTCAAACAAATTTAAAAATTCAGATTTGAATCACATTCAAACAAATTCAAAAATTCAGATTTGAATCACATTCAAACAAATTCAAAAATTCAGATTTGAATCACATTCAAACAACTTTTAAAATTCAGATTTGAATCAAAATTTAATTGTGATTAAAACACCTAATTAAACATTTTAATTAGTCATAGGATGAACCTCATATCATACAACAATTGTAGATTCAAAAACCCAAACCTTGCACACACCATTGGAGACCACAAAGTGTGCGCAACATTGGTGTTCATCACCATGCCGCTGCCTTTCTTTTGCAACCAGCAATGGATCTATCATCTCATGATCAAACCACACAATTAAATCATATAATCAACAATCTAAATAGCAAATATATTGGCTCTAATACCGATTAAAGGAGCGGAAGCATAAAAAATACAAGTTTAGATCATTGAAATTCAAAATTTTTATCTCGGGTCACATGCATCATGCAAGATTCATTTTTATCTATTTGATTTCAATGATAAACAGCATATTAAAACTATTTTAATATATTTTTGGATCTATATTTACCATTTAAGATTTTAGAATTGAAAGATTAATTCATAGAACTCTAGATTAGATCAAGAGCAAGTGCACTAACCTTTTTGATGCACTACAGTGTGTTTGGCACCTTTGGAATGTGCCTAGGACACCAGATGTTGTCCCTCTAGCTTGTCCACACTAAGATCACCTATGGCGCCCCTTGAACAACTTCTAAAGCTTTTCCAATCAATTAGAAAATCAAGTTTTGCCTTTTGAGAGATTACAGATGTAAACAGGACACTAGAAACGATTTCTAGTATTTTTAATTCAAGAGATTGTTGGGAAATCTCTTTGAATTGATGAGAGATGAAAAAGAAAGGGAGAGGCAGCCAAGGGTGGCAGCACCAAAGAGAGAATGAGCAGCTTGTGTTTTTGTTCTTTCATCCTTACACTTATATAGCTAGGTCACCACTGAAAACCCTTGCCACATGTTACCTTTGATTGGCTCTAGGTTTAATTGATCCAATCACATTGTGCCAAGTGTCAAACCTATATTTAATCCTGACTTTAATCATCTTACATGATTAAAAGACAATTGGCAAGCTTGTGTGTAGTGCCATGTGTCACCATCTCATAGTGCCACATGTCACCCTATGAAATGCCAAAATACCCCTGTGTCTTAATTTTGAGTTCTCAACCTAAAATAATTATTTCTCTTCTTCTAATCAATTTATATCAAATATAAATTAATTAATTATTCTCTATTAATTAATTTTTCATTAATTAAATTCATATTTAAACACTTTAAATATAAATTTAACTTACATTAGACATCCAATAACCTAGATTTGGTTTCAAGCCATGCTAGAAACTTTACATTCTAATTGCAAACTAAACCTATTTAATTAATCAATTAAACTCTTTAATTAATTAATTAAATCATATTTAATTTGGTGATTATTTGTGTATGTGTGTGACTTACTAGGCTCATCACTAATTGGCAATGAGACATGATATCAACTCTTAATATCATCAGAACTCTTTCTTACCATAAATGATTTCTCTAAATCATTTTATGCACCTCATAGACCATGGTTAACACCTAGCATAGCATGCCATGGCCACCCAGTTAATAATAAGATTTACCCTAAATGAACCTATAATCATATGTTACCATGTACTAGAATCTCTCTGTTATAAAATTCCAATTCGAGCTGGAGTCATGGTTTATGTCAAACCCCATTTGCTATGAATTTTATGTTCTCTTTTAATTCCAGCTCTTGATTAAAAAGATTTTCTCATCAGAAACTCTTTTCTGAATAAATCTATCTGTCCTGGCCAGGAACTTGAAACATCAAGAACAATTAAATGAACATAGGATTTTATCCCTATTTACTTAGGGTAACAGATTCCATCTTGATCAATACCTACCTCCATATATAACTAGTAGGAGCCAACACATGCCCATATACCCATACATAGTACAAGTATGAAAGCAGTATCAAACTCAAATCACTTATATACAAGATAACAGTACTATCTTAGGTCTAAAGATTATACGCACTAATATGATTTATGACAATACATTGACAAGAGTAAACTCTATGTGCTTACCATAAATATCACTGGTTCGGCCTACTTATAATGTATAAGTGCTTATCATGTTTGTTATATGGCATGAGACTCACCATTCCATCTTATTTACATCTCATATAAATAACTTGGGAACAAATATGATTACAATCTTTCTGGATAAGTCATGTCCTTATTGTGAAGTATCCTCGATTGTAAACTAATTTATGATACCTTTTGCTAGAAATACTGTCACTCATATTCTTATCAACTTAAGAATAATATTTCTAACAAAATATCAATGGGCCTTTTCTATTACATATAAATATATTATGTAAACAAAAAATTGGAAATACTTTTTATTAATAAAACATGTACAAGATACATACTAAATGATATGCTCTAGGGCATACTACTAACAACTCATTCAAATAAACACATTCCAAACAATTTACAAGTTTAAAAATGAAGAAAAGTTTAGTTGTGCACAAACCTTTAATAATTCTCCTTCCTTGTTACCTACTTCTCCTTGTCCGTTCCAACTTCTTTTTCTACTAAAAATACACAAATAGAAAACCTCAATACTAATCTCAATTTCTGCCAAGAACTCATTATATGAATGTTTAATGTATCCCAAGTTAGCTTTGCAAATTTTAGAAAGTTTTGGTTTTGGACAGCTTAGTGCCCTAATTTTTGAACCCAATTTTTACCTAGTTTTGATCATAATTTGGTGAGGTGTTCTCCATGAAAATTGTTCATCTGGGTCTTAACTTTATTTTCCTTTTTGAATCACCTAATTTGAAGCTATGTAACTCAAGTTATGGCCAAAACACAGTTACTGTTTATGTTACTATTCACCCTGCAGTTTCATTTCTTGCAGATTTAACAATCCAACTTCGTTCAGCAATTTGATCAAGTTAAGTCCATAATTTAGTCTAATGTTCTTCATACGAAATGTTCTACTATGTATTAGGTTTCCATTGGTTCAAGAATCACCTAAATTAGAGTTTTGTAGAGAGAGTTATGGCCATGCAAAATTTACTGTTCACATGGTAAATCTGCAGATTCTAGATTTTCTGCAGATTTGATTATTCAACTTTGCTTAGTAATTTGATTGGGTTAAGGCTATAATTTGGCCTTAAGTCCTTCATATGAAATGTTATACTATATTTTCAGTTTCCATCAGTTGAAGAATCGCCTAAATTAAAGTTTTCTAGAGAGAGTTATGGCCATGCAAAATTTACTATTCATATGATAAATCTGCAGATTCTAAATTTTCTACAAATTTGATGATTCAACTTTGCTTAGCAATTTGATTGGGTTAAGTCTATAATTTGGCCTTAAGTCCTCCGTATGAAATGTTCTACTATGTTTTAAGTTTCTATCGATTTAAGAATCACCTAAATCAAAGTTTTCTAGAGAGAGTTATGGCCATGCAAAGTTTACTGTTCACATACCTAATTTTGCAGGTTCCAGAATTTTGTCTCCAAGTTCAAGCCAAGTTTTAGGCAATTTCTGGGTTGGGTCTCTTCATGAAAATTCTAGCCCTATGTCTTAAGTTTCATTTCCAATTGGTTTCATACCAATTGGAGTTGTGTAGCTCAATTTATTGGCTATCAAACACACTAAACTCAGTGTGCAAATTCTGGCCTAGGTTCAAATTTTCATTTCTTCAATTATTCCCACTAACCAACCTCAATTCACATTTAATTTATCCAAAATGACTATAATTTAGCATTGACACATCAATGGCACTTCCTAGCACAAACCCCACAATTTTCAAATACCGAAGTTTGCAATTTTCCTTAATCCTACCTTTTCATTACTTCCATTCATCAACCCAATGCCAATTCAAACTAAATAAACCTCAAATGATCATAATTTAATACTACACACATCAATTTCACTCTCTAGCACTAAAGCTCCAATTTTCCCATGAACCCTAATCTCCCATAATTAAATTTATACACATTTCATACAATTTCTTTGGCCCAATCATGTATACTACTTCAACTAAGCTTAACCTCATCATCAATTTTATTTAAAGACAACAAACCCTAACTTTTCTCCAATTTAGCCAAAACCCTAATTTAGATTCTATACGTGCTTTCTTTTATTTTCTTATAAAATTTCATCATAATTTAACTTAATTTAAGATTTGTATAACTAAATGAGAATTAAAGAACTTACCTCTTGATGACTTCCTTCCAACTCCCCAAATCTTTAATTTTCTTCTAATCTCTTGTTTTCCCTTGCCTTTAATCTCTAAATCAAAGATTAATTTGATGTTCTCTACCAATTAGATGGAAAACCCATGGAGGACAAGTTGGGAGATCATGGGTTGAGAGAGATTATAAGTGGAAGAGTGAAGAAAGAAGAAATAAAAGAGAGCGAGAGGGAGAGAATATGGGGCGACAATTCTATGAGGGAGAGAAAGGAAGAAGACTTCCTTTTATACTTATTCGTTTCCTTTAATTAAATACTTAAATTTAATTGTCAAAAGCCCATAAGTCATAAATTTTAATTTTGTCATAATTGAAATGAAATTTTAAGTTTTCATTTCTTATATTTTTCTTCAAATTTACACCCATAATTCAATTCATTAATTTCATTTAATTTAATTAACATTTTGATCAAAAGTCAACTCTTGAGGTGAATTGACTAAAATGCCCCTCATCGGATCATAATCCTCCTATTTAATAATACCCGATGAGTCCTTAAATTTTTGGGTCATTTAAATTTTTATTGTATCTATATCAATTAATTTCCCCATTATTTTTGGTCCTCAAGGTGTTCTTAGAATAGTACTAGTCATAGATTAAAAATGGCACTATTCATAACTCAGAGGTTCGGGGTGTCACAAATTCACCCCTAGAGCTGACTCCTGACCTAACTGTCCAATAAAATCGGAGAAAAGAAAATTTCAGAATCGGAAATTAAATTAAGAAGCTATGGAAAAATAAAGGAAAAAGAAAAAGAAAAGAAAATTAGAATAATGACATCACCTACATGACCTAAGCATTACCTCATAAATAATTACCATTTAATTATTCTATTTGACTAAGACAATTAAAGGGATAAAAAATGAAATTAAAAAGACAAATTTTTTCTTCTTCTTCTCCTCATTCCCGTAGCTCTCTCTATCCCATTTCTTCTCTCACCAAAAACCTCCATTAAAGCATGCTTTAAGCTTGCTTCCAACCACTAAACCTTACTTTGGCCCCAAACTAGTCCATAAAAGTTTGTTAGATCAACTTGAGGAAGCTTTAGAAGAAGAAAAGAAATGAAGAAAAGGAAGAAAGGGAAGAATTAAAAATTCTAGTGGAGGTAAGCACTTGTACTTAAGAAATTTAAGTTTATTTGTTGTGTTTATGACTCAATTAACTTAGATCTTAACTTAAAATCAAAAGAAAATAATTGTTGAGGGACCAAAAGGGAATTTTAGCCAGCCTTAGTTAGGGTTTGAAATGAATGAGTTTGAGCTGTTTGCATGGTTGTTTAGGTTGAGTTGTGTATGTGAAGTATGGGTATATGTTTTGAATGCATTGGATTTGAACTCTATGTAATTAGGGTTTTGGGCATTTTGAAAAATTAGCAAAAAAGTTGAGAATTGGTTAATTGATGTAGTTGACCTTACATGAGTTGAGAAATGGTCAATTGTGACCATTTGTAGTGTATGTGAATTGCTAGAACTAAGTTTCAATTCGGATTGCTTAGTGATCAGATGCAGATAGCTTGACCTAGGTCCCTTTCAGGGACTAAAACTGAAAATTTACCAACCCAATTGGTGTGAGGCTATGGAATTTATGAAGGGAATTTAAGGGAATTAAAACTTGGGAGGGAAAATCAATGAGGGGAAGAAGTGGAAGAAGAAGAGAAAAAGAGAGAGAGAGAAAGAGAGAGGAGAGGGTGGTGGCCTCTTATGAAAAAAAGAAATGAATAAGACATTTGTCTTCTTATTTATATATATATATATATTTATCCCCAAAATTAGCTTATTAAAATTATAAATTTTAATTGTGCCATAAGGATAATTAAACTTAAATTTTTATTCCTTTTTTTTTACTTAATTTTTTCTTTTAATTAAATAATTAAATTTAACTATCAAAAGCCCATAAGTCTTTCATTTTAATTTTGTCATAATGGAAATGAAAGTTTAAGTTTTCATTTCTTAAATTTTCCCTTACATATTTTTACTTGAATTTTTCTTCAATTTTTACCCCATAATTCAATTCATTAATTTTATTTAATTTAATTGACATTTTGGTCAAAAGTCAACTCTTGAGGTGAATTGACCAAAATGCCCCTCATCGGGTCATAATCCTTCTTTTTATAATACCCGATGAGTCCTTAGTTTTTTCTTTTTTTGTTCACTAGAATTTTTATTGTGTCTATCTCAATTAATTTTTATTTATTTTTGGTCCTCAAGGTGTCTTCGAATAGTTTTAGTCACGGACCAAAAATGGTACTATTCATAACTCGGAGGTTCGGGGTGTTACAATTCTCCCCTCCTTAAAAATAAATTTTGTCCTCAAAATTTACCTGGTCTCAGTCTTTGAATAGTTGTGGGTGCTGTCTCCTCATGTCCTCCTCACGCTCCCATGTAGCTTCTTGGCCTGAATGATGGTTCCACAGCACTTTGACTAGAGGTATATGTTTGTTCCTCAGCTGCTTTACCTCATGTGCCAAGATCTTTATGGGCTCTTCATCATATGTCAGGTCTGGATTCACCTCAATCTCCTCTATTGGCAAAATGTGAGAGGGGTCTGATCTGTACCTCTTTAACATGGAGACATGGGAGACATGGAAGACATTGTGAATCTTTTCTAACTCCGGAGGCAATGCAAGTCTATATGCCAATGGACCCACTCTTTCCAGAACCTCATACGGCCCAATGAAGCGAGGACTTAGTTTCCCCTTTCTACCAAACCTCATGATCCTCTTCCATGGGGAAACTTTCAGGAACACCTTGTCACCCACACTATACCGAATATCTCTTCTCTTTAGGTCAATGTAGGACTTCTGTCTATCCGTTGCAACTTTGAGTCTGTCTCTAATGAGCTTAACCTTTTCTTCTGTCTGCTACACTAATTCTGGACCAATTAACTTCCTCTCGCCCACTTCATCCCAACACAAAGGAGTTCTACACTTCCTGCCGTAAAAGGGCTTCGTATGGACGCATTCCGATGCTTGGCTGATAACTATTGTTGTAGGAAAATTCAATTAAAGGCAAGTGTGTGTCCTAACTCCCTTCAAACTCAATCACACAAGCCCAAAGCATATCCTCCAAAATCTGAATGATCCTTTCGGTGGTCATGCATGGATGGAATGCTGTACTAAAGTTCAATCTAGTCCCTAGGGCTTTTTGGAGACTACCCCAGAATCTAGAAGTGAACCTAGGATCTCTATCAGACACAATAGACATTGGCACTCCATGCAACCTCACCACTTCGTCAATGTATAGTTTGGCCAATCTTTCCAGGTTGTAATCCATTCTCACTGGCAAAAAGTGTGCAGACTTGGTCAATCTATCAACAATAACCCAAACTGCATCATGATTCTTTTGTGTACGTGGAAGTCCTGTCACGAAATCCATAGTGATTCTTTCCCATTTCCATTCGGGAATTGGCAATGGCTGTAGCAACCCTGCAGGCACTTGGTGTTCTGCCTTTACTTGCTGACAAGTTAGGCATTTGGCAACATATTCTGCAATGTCTTTCTTCATTCCTCTCCACCAATAGTGCTCTTTCACACTTCTATACATTTTGGTTCCACCAGGGTGCATTGCAAAAGGTGAATCATGTGCTTCCTTTAAAATAGTCTGCCTCAGTTCAACATTCTCAGGAATGCACATTCTGCCCTTATATAATAACAAGCTCTCATCATTTACTGATAATTCTGGTTTCTTGCCATCCCGAGCCTCTTCCATCAACTTCACATACTTATGAAGAACTCTCCCCCGACCTCTTAAAGTATTCGGCTTAAAGTTTTAATGAAGAATCTCGAATAAGAACACTCCTCTGATCTCCATGTTTTGTTTGAATGAGGATCAGGTAAGAACTCTCCCCCAACCTCTTAAAGTATTCGTGACATATGACAGATCTTTTCACCGCTCTCGTATATGACTACCTTGTCCAAACTCTTTGGCTTGCTACATCCGATCTCTCTCGGTTACTAGTCTGAGGTCCAACTTTATTTCGGTTCCTGCCCTATTTGTCACACCTTATCCCTTGTAAGGCATGACATGTTCCCGTAGCATGCCTAATGAATCACCGAACTCCACCTACCGATAACCCATTAGTTATGCTACAAAGGATTTTAAAACAAACCATAGCTTTTTATCTTATCAATTCTTTTGGAAAAGCAGGTGAGAATAGTTAAAATTCCATGCAAACATTCATTGGAAATAATGATAGACTAAATATTGCAAAAGTTATATTTTCATAAGTCTCAAAGTAAAATACAAAATAATTACAAACTCAAAATGTGATAGCAATGCAAGGTTTTTAAATACAAACAGCTCAACGTCCGTACATCCATGCATATAGGTACAAAATACATCAAAAGGAAATTACAGGGGTATGACTACAATATATACCCACAAACAATACCAAAATGCTGCTTTCAAGTCTCTCACTCGGCAGCCTTCTCCTTTCCCTTACCTGCGACAGCATAAAGAAGCTATCGCTGAGTATATCACTCAGTAGTGCACAACTAATAACTTTAAAACTTAAAGTAAAACATAATTTATCAAAGCATAATAAATCACATTTTTCTTAAGCATGAAAACTTCACATTAGTTCTAAGTTCATCAAAGCCATTTATTGGAATAACATTTCAAATGAGAAATCACACTTCATAAATCATAATTCACAAAGCATTAGTGTTGCCAACATCAACACACAGTTCAGGCCATGACACAAAATTTCACGATCGGTCTTAGTGTTGTACACCACGACAAAGCAATCTCAACCTCACTAACCGTTATTAATGAGGGAAGGGCTAGCTAGCTAATGAGTACTCATATAGTCTTACCCCACTAACCGTTATTAATGGGAGACATAATCAATATCAATTACAAACCCCAAGAAGCCGTTACTACTGGGGAGTTCCGAAAGGGACTGTCATGCTAACTGTGGTTTCAAAACAGTTTCCAAAAATTTTCAATTCAACAATCACATTTATAAACCAATAAATACATTTAAATTCATCATAATATCCAAATAAAGGTAGCAACACCTAAATTTCTTAAATGTAAGAGAAAACCATATTTCAGTCAAAGTAAACTTGTTCAAAGCAAACTCATTCAATTTAACACATTCCAAGCAATTTAGAAATTTAAAAACGAAGAAAATGTTAGTTGTGCACAAACCTTCAATGCTCTCCTTTATTGTTACCTACTTCTCCTTGTCCGTTCCAACTTCTTTTTCTACTAAAAATACACAAATAGAATACCTCAATACCAATCTCAATTGCTGCCAAGAACTCATTATATACATGTCTAATGCATCCCAAGTTAGCTTTGAAAATTTTAGAATATTTTGGTTTTGTGACAGCTTGGTGCCCCAATCTTTGAACCCAATTTTTACCTAGTTTCGATCATAATTTGGTGAGGTGTTCTTCATGAAAATTGTTCATTTGGGTCTTAACTTTATTTTCCTTTTTGAATCACCTAATTCGGAGCAGTGTAGCTCAAGTTATGCCCAAAACACCACTACTGTTCACGTCACTGTTCATGCTGCAGATTTTGTTCTGGCAGATTTATCGATCCAACTTCGTTCAGCAATTTGACCAAGTTAAGTCCATAATTTGGTCTAATGTTCTTCATATGAAATATTCTACAATGTCTTAGGTTTCCATCAGTTTAATAATCGCATAAATCGGAGTTTTGTAGAGAGAGTTATAGCCTTGCAAAGTTTACTGTTCATTTGGTCAATTTTAGGTGCCCAGATTCTTGCAGATTCGATGACCCGAATTCGTTTCGCAATTTGATTGAGTTAGGTTCATAATTTGGCCTAATATTCTTCATATAAAATATTCTACTATGTCTTAGTTTTCCATCTGTTTAAGAATCGCCTAAATCGGAGTTTTCTAGAGAGAGTTATAGCCTTGCAAAATTTACTGTTCATTTGGCAATTCTGCAGTTTTGCAGATTCAGTAACTCAACTTTGCTCAATAATTTGATTGGGTTAATGGCATAATTTGCGTTTGTGTTCTTCATGAAAGTTTTAGGTCTATATCTCATCTAACTACTGGTAAAATTTCAGGTCATTGTGACCTGCCTAGCTCGAGTTATGAGCCAAATACGATTACTGTTCATGTGTACTGTTCATACTGTAATTTTTCAAGTTTGGTCAGTTTGTTCACTAGGTTTTGGTCACTTTTTGGGCATGCTTCCTAAATGAAAATTGTGTCATTTAGTGCCTATTTTCAGTCTCAATTGGTCCCATGCCAATTGGACTTGTAAAATTTCATTTTTGATCCCTCAAAGTTGACTTTTGGTCATGCTTCATACCCAATCCGAATTTGGCTTTGATTTAAACACTTCTCACACACTTAATTAGGTCAAAAATGGCCATTTCTTTCCTTAAACTATGTCAAAGACATCATTTAGCACTTCTTCACATTTTTGGTCTCTAAACCCTAATGTTCAAAACCCTAATTTTTCTCCCATTTGGCCAAAACCCTAGCTTAGGTTCCATATATGTTTTCTTTCATTTTCTTATGAAATTTCATCATAAACTAACTTCATTCAAAGCTTATACAACTAATCTAAAATGAAAAGAAAATTACCTCTTGTTGATTTCTTTCCAACTTCACTTTTCTTCCAATTCTTGTTCTCCTTGCTTTTAATCTCTCAGTCAAAGATCTCTTTAATGTTTTCTTTTAGTGGGCTATGGAATTTATGAAGGGAATTTAAGGGAATTAAAACTTGGGAGGGAAAATCAATGAGGGGAAGAAGTGGAAGAAGAAGAGAAAAAGAGAGAGAGAGAAAGAGAGAGGAGAGGGTGGTGGCCTCTTATGAAAAAAGAAATGAAGAAGACATTTGTCTTCTTATATATATATATATATATATATATATATATATATATATATATATATATATGTATATATATATATATATGTATATATATATATATTTATATATATATATATTTATATATATATGTATGTATGTATATATTTATCCCCAAAATTAGCTTATTAAAATTATAAATTTTAATTGTGCCATAAGGATAATTAAACTTAAATTTTTATTCCCTTTTTTTTTTACTTAATTTTTCCTTTTAATTAAATAATTAAATTTAACTATCAAAAGCCCATAAGTCTTTCATTTTAATTTTGTCATAATGGAAATGAAAGTTTAAGTTTTCATTTCTTAAATTTTCCCTTACATATTTTTACTTGAATTTTTCTTCAATTTTTACCCCATAATTCAATTCATTAATTTTATTTAATTTAATTGACATTTTGGTCAAAAGTCAACTCTTGAGGTGAATTGACCAAAATGCCCCTCATCGGGTCATAATCCTTCTTTTTATAATACCCGATGAGTCCTTAGTTTTCTTTTTTTGTTCACTAGAATTTTTATTGTGTCTATCTCAATTAATTTCTATTTATTTTTGGTCCTCAAGGTGTCTTCGAATAGTATTAGTCACGGACCAAAAATGGTACTATTCATAACTCGAAGGTTCGGAGTGTTACAATTCTCCCCTCCTTAAAAATAAATTTCATCCTCGAAATTTACCTGGTCTCAGTCTCTGAATAGTTGTGGGTGCTGTCTCCTCATGTCCTCGCGCTCCCATGTAGCCTCTTGGCCTGAATGATGGTTCCACAGCACTTTAACTAGAGGTATATGTTTGGTCCTCAGCTGCTTCACCTCATGTGCCAAGATCTTTATGGGCTCTTCATCATATGTCAGGTCTGGATTCACCTCAATCTCCTCTATTGGCAAAATGTGAGAGGGGTCTGATCTGTACCTCCTTAACATGGAGACATGGAAGACATTGTGAATCTTTTCTAACTCCGGAGGCAATGCAAGTCTATATGCTAATGGACCCACTCTTTCCAGAACCTCATACAGCCCAATGAAGCGAGGACTTAGTTTCCCCTTTCTACCAAACCTCATGATCCTCTTCCATGGGGAAACTTTCAGGAACACCTTGTCACCCACACTATACCGAATATCTCTTCTCTTTAGGTCAATGTAGGACTTCTGTCTATCCGTTGCAACTTTGAGTCTGTTTCTAATGAGCTTAACCTTTTCTTCTGTCTACTATACTAATTCTGGACCAATTAACTTCCTCTCGCCCACTTCATCCCAACACAAAGGAGTTCTACACTTCCTGCCGTAAAGGGCTTCGTATGGAGGCATTCCGATGCTTGACTGATAATTGTTGTTGTAGGCAAATTCAATTAAAGGCAAGTGTGTGTCCCAACTCCCTTCAAACTCAATCACACAAGCCCGAAGCATATCCTCCAAAATCTGAATGATCCTTTCAGACTGGCCGTTTGTCTGTGGATGGAATGCTGTACTAAAGTTCAATCTAGTCCCTAGGGCTTTTTGGAGACTACCCCAGAATCTAAAAGTGAACCTAGGATCTCTATCAGACACAATAGACATTGGCACTCCATGCAACCTCACCACTTCGTCAATGTATAGTTTGGCCAATCTTTTCAGGTTGTAATCCATTCTCACTGGCAAAAAGTATGTAGGCTTGGTCAATCTATCAACAATAACCCAAACTGCATCATGATTCTTTTGTGTACGTGGAAGTCCTGTCACGAAATCCATAGTGATTCTTTCCCATTTCCATTCGGGAATTGGCAATGGCTGTAGCAACCCTGCAGGCACTTGGTGTTCTGCCTTTACTTGCTGACAAGTTAGGCATTTGGCAACATATTCTGCAATGTCTTTCTTCATTCCTCTCCACCAATAGTGCTCTTTCACACTTCTATACATTTTGGTTCCACCAGGGTGCATTGCAAAAGGTGAATCATGTGCTTCCTTTAAAATAGTCTGCCTCAGTTCAACATTCTCAGGAATGCACATTCTGCCCTTATATAATAATAATCTCTCATCATTTACTGATAATTCTGGTTTCTTGCCATCCCGAGCCTCTTCCATCAACTTCACATACTTATCATCCTTCTGTGCAACTGCTTTAATTTGTTCTGCCAGCATTGGCTTCACTTGCCAAGTAGCTGCCATCTGCCCATCTTCATTAATCTCCAAATTAGCATACATTGCCCTTAATTCATGCACCATGGACAAAGGAGAAACCCTCAAACCAGCCATAGTCTTGCGACTTAAAGCATCAGCTACAACATTAGCTTTTCCAGGCTGATAGTATATCAAACAATTATAATCTTTTATCAGCTCTAACCATCTCCTTTGCCTGAAATTTAACTCCTTTTGTGTGCCCAAGTACTTCAGACTTTTATGATCTGTGTATATATAACATCTCTCCCCATACAAGTAATGTCTCCAGATCTTCAAGGCAAAGAAAATGGCTGCTAGCTCCAAGTCATGTGTAGGATAATTCCTCTCATGCGGTTTAAGCTGGCGTGAAGCATAGGCAATGACGTTTCTATCTTGCATCAACACACAGCCTAATCCGTTATGAGAAGCATCACTGTATATGGTATACTCCTTACCCAAAGTGGGCAAGGTTAAGATTGAAGCTTCAGTTAAATGCCTCTTTAGCTCATCAAAACTTTCCTGGCATCGATCAGTCCACCGAAATTTTACATCCTTCCTAAGTAGCTTGGTCAGTGGAGATGCTAGTATGGAGAATCCCTTCACAAACCTGCGATAATACCCAGCTAAACCAAGGAAACTCTGAACTTCCGTGACATTTTTGGGTGGCTTCCAATTAAGAATGGCTTCAACTTTGCTTGGATCCACCTGGATACCTTCTGCAGATACAATATGCCCCAAAAATGAAATCTCCTTTAGCCAAAACTCACATTTCGACAGTTTGGCATAAAACTGCTTCTCCCTCAAAGTCTGCAATACTATCCTCAAGTGCTTGTCGTGTTCCTCTGCATTCTTTGAGTACACCAAAATATCATCAATGAACACCACAACAAACTGGTCCAAATATGGGCTGAAGATAGTGTTCATTAGGCCCATAAAAGCAGCTGGAGCATTAGTCAACCCGAATGGCATTACCAAGAACTCATAGTGGCCATACCGAGTCCTAAAGGCAGTTTTAGGAATACGTTGCTCCTGCACCCTCAACTGGTAGTAGCCCGATCTCAAGTCAATTTTGGAGAATATAGTTGCATCCTTCAACTGGTCAAACAAATCATCAATCCGTGGCAGAGGATATCTATTCTTTATGGTCACCTTATTCAACTGTCTGTAGTCTATGCATAGGCGGAGAGTACCATCCTTTTTCTTCACAAATAATACTGGTGCTCCCCAAGGTGACATGCTAGGACGGATGAAACCCTTATCTAACAATTCCTGCAATTGTACCTTCAGCTCTTTCAACTCAGTAGGTGCCATCCTATAAGGAGTGATGGAGATTAGCTCCATACCAGGCATAGTCTCAATTTCAAACTGCACCTCTCTTTCCGGAGGCAATCCCGGTAATTCTTCCGGAAAAACATTCGGAAAATCCCATACTGTAGGAATATCTTTAAGATCTAAACTCCCCACCTGGGTGTCTATCACATGAGCTAGATAAGCTTCACATCCCTTTCTAATCATCTTTCTAGCAAGTGCAGCTGAAATGATGTTGGATGGCAATAACTGCCTCTCCCCGTGTATCACTACATCTGCATACTCGAGAAGACCAAAAGTGACTGTCTTCAGTCTACAGTCGATCATGGAGTGATACCTGGCTAACCAATCCATGCCCAAGATGATATCATAATCTCGAAAGGGCATGTCAATTAAGTCTGATAGAAATGTATGTCCTTGGATCACCAAAGGACAATCCTTATACAATTTGTTCACCCTAACCTCTTGTCCTAAAGGACTAGTCACTAGCACATCATAATCCAATTTCACACAAGGAATAGCAATAGAGCATGCAATACTGGCACTAGCATAAGAATGTGTAGAACCAGGGTCAAACAGCACATATACATCTCTATTAAAAATGGAGAAAGTACCAGCCACAACATCTGATGTCTCAGCTTCATCCCTCTGGCACATGGTGTACACCCTGACTGGTGCACCACTCTGCTCTGGTTGGCTCACTGTGCCCTGACTACCAGAAGTGTTACCTCTACCCCTGCCTCTGCCTTTACTAGTTGTCTGTTGTCCTCTAGAAGCAGAACCTTGAACAGATCCCTGAGTGGTAGTAGGCGGTCCAGATCTGCGGGCACTAGTGCAATCTCTAGCAAAATGCCCACTTCCACCACAGTTGTAACAGGCTCCTATGGCCTTATAACATACTCCTCCATGAGTCCTGCCACAAGTTTCACAAGCACAGGTAGGAAAGGAACCCCTATATGTTTGCTGTCCGGATCTAGGTGGCCTCTGCCCTGAAAATCTTCCCCTACTGGATCCTCTGTTACTTGGTCCCCCAAAGCTCTTCCTCTTACCCGAATTGTTACTTGGACTTTGACCTGTAGGCTTACTACTTTTCTCTTTTTCAGTGATTACCTTCCTAAATGCCCCTTCCAGTTCTATCCTTTCCAATTTAAGGGCCTGTGATATCAACCCAGAGAAGTTGTTATGTCAAAACCCAACCACTTGTAATCTCAAACTAGGCCTCAAACCGGCCTCAAACCGTTTGCATCTGTCTCTACTGGTAGTGAGTAAGCTTCCAGCATGTTGGCTGAGGTGGGAAAAGTCTCTCTCATACTCGGCTATAGTCTTGTTCCCTTGCTTCAAACTGAGAAACTCCTGTAGCTTCATATCCACATAGGCATTAGGAACATACTTCTATCTAAACTCCCTTAGAAAGTCATCCCATGTCAGCACTGGCGGCTCAGCCAAACTGTGAGGAATGGTCTTCCACCACTCATATGCATCTCCATGCAGCAAGGAAATTGAATATTCAAACTTCAACTCATCTGTGCAGTGCAATTTCTTCAAGACCCTCTCCATCTATTCTAACCATTGCTCAGCTTCCAATGGGTCCACTGTACCCTTGAACTCTGTTGCCCCATACTTCATTAACTTGTCATATTGTCTGGCTGGGGATGGTGGTTGCACTGGAGGTGCTTGCACAGGAGCTTGGACTGGTATATTGCTAGCCATTTGCTGAAATAGTACTGACCACTGCTTGAGCGAGCGAGAAGCGCATGGGTGGGATGGGTGCAGCCGATCCACTGGCATTCTGAGGAGCTGGGGCTTCCCCTTGTACCTCAGCTGCTACTGATTGCTCCACTATGTGATCACCCTCTTCCATATTGAATCGCAAGGAATTCTACTCCCTGAGCAACCAACACAAGGAGATTTCCTTCCATTAGTCCATATTTATGATGTAATGCACTATATGTATCAATAATGACAATTGAGCAATTATACTTATAAAAAATTTTCAAACATGCAATTTCAAAACTTGTATAAAAACCAAAGCTCTGATACCACTAAAACATGTCACACCTTATCTCTTGTAAGGCATGACATGTTCCCGTAGCATGCTTAATGAATCACCGAACTCCACCTACCGATAACCCATTAGTTATGCTACAAAGGATTTTAAAACAAACCATAGCTTTTTATCTTATCAATTCTTTTGCGGAAAACTGTATGAGAATAGTTAAAATTCCATGCAAACATTCATTGGAAATAATGATAGACTAAATATTGCAAAAGTTACATTTTCATAAGTCTTAAAGTAAAATACAAAATAATTACAAACTCAAAATGTGATAGCAATGCAAGGTTTTTAAATACAAACTGCTGAACGTCCGTACATCCATGCATATAGGTACAAAATACATCAAAAAAAAATTACAGGGGTATGACTACAATATATACCCACAAACAATACCAAAATGCTACTTCTAAGTCTCTCACTCGGTAGCCTTTTCCTTTCCCTTACCTGCGACAGCATAAAGTAGCTATTGCTGAGTATATCACTCAGTAGTGCACAACTAATAACTTTAAAACTTTAAAGTAAAACATAATTTGTCAAAGCATAATAAATCACATTTTTCTTAAGCATGAAAACTTCACAATAGTTCTGAGTTCATAAGAGCCATTTATTGGAATAACATTTCAAATGAGAAATCACACTTCATAAATCACAATTCACAAAGCATTAGTGTTGCCAACATCAACACACAGTTTAGGCCATGACACAAAATTTTACGATCAGTGCCGTGTTGTACACCACGACAAAGCAATCTCAACCTCACTAACCGTTCTTAATAAGGAAAGGGCTAGCTAGCTAATGAGTACTCATATAGTCTTACCCCACTAACCGTTATTAATGGGAGACATAATCAATATCAATTACCAACCACAAGTAGCCGTTACTCTTGGGAGTTCGAAAGGATGTCATGCTAACTGTGGTTTCAAAAGCGATTTCCAAAAATTTTCCATTCAACAATCACATTTATAAACCAATAAATACATTTAAATTCATCATAATATCCAAATAAAGGTAGCAACACCTAAATTTCTTAAATGCAAGAGAAAAACCATATTTCAGTCAAAGTAAACTTGTTCAAAGCAAACTCATTCAATTTAACACATTCCAAGCAATTTACAAATTTAAAAACGAAGAAAATGTTAGTTGTGCACAAACCTTCAATGCTCTCCTTTATTGTTACCTACTTTTCCTTGTCCGTTCCAACTTCTTTTTCTACTAAAAATGCACAAATAGAATACCTCAATACCAATCTCAATTGCTGCCAAGAACTCATTATATGCATGTCTAATGCATCCCAATTTAGCTTTGAAAATTTTAGAATATTTTGGTTTTGGGACAGCTTGGTGCCCCAATCTTTGAACCCAATTTTTACCTAGTTTTGATCATAATTTGGTGAGGTGTTCTTCATGAAAATTGTTCATTTAGGTCTTAACTTTATTTTCCTTTTTGAATCGCCTAATTCGGAGCAGTGTAGCTCAAGTTATGCCCAAAATACCATTACTGTTCACGTCACTGTTCATGCTGCAGATTTTGTTCTGGCAGATTTATCGATCCAACTTCATTCAGCAATTTGACCAAGTTAAGTCCATAATTTGGACTAATGTTCTTCATATGAAATATTCTACTATGTCTTAGGTTTCCATCGATTTTAGAATTGCCTGAATCGAAGTTTTCTAGAGAGAGTTATAGCCTTGCAAAGTTTACTGTTCATTTAGTCAATTTTAGGTGCCCAGATTCTGGCAGATTCGGTGACCCGAATTCATTTCGCAATTTGATTGAGTTAAGTTCATAATTTGGCCTAACATTCTTCATATGAAATATTCTAATATGTCTTAGGTTTCCATCGGTTTAAGAATCGCCTAAATCAGAGTTTTCTAGATAGAGTTATAGCCTTGCAAAGTTTACTGTTCATTTGGCAATTCTGCAGTTTTGCAGATTTAGTAACTCAACTTTGCTCAATAATTTGATTAGGTTAATGGCATAATTTGTGTCACACCCTACCCCTCTGTAAGGCATAACATGATCCCGTAGTGTACCTAATGAATTACCAACTTCGTCTATTGATAACCCATTAAATACACTACAAGGGATTTTAAAAACTTTTCTTACTTCTTTTACAGTGGTGAGCACTATTTACAGGTGTTAAAAACCTTTTTGAACTGAAGTGATAGAACTAACACATTTGAATTATTTGGAATTTCTATAAAAATTTTGGCAGAGTGCCATCTATATTTTGGATAAAACAGTTCTTCAGAAAAACCTGTAAAAAGCACTTCAATATATATTTCCAAATCTCAACTCCAACATGTTTCTCAACACAACATATTTCTCAACTCAAATCCATAGTAATTTTTCAAAAACTGAGATACAAGAAATATAATACAATTTATTTTTACAAATCAAAATAACTCATAATTTACTTTACAACTTTAATGTACAATTTTAATTTACAACTACTCAAAACCAAGAACACTATATACATACAGTGAACATACATTACAATATAAAATACAGAATATGGTATACTCAATATACCTGATGATCTCTCAATGTAGTATTAGCAGCCTGATCTGCTGCCCTGTCAGTCAGTCTACCTGCGACAGCAATGAAAAGCTATCGCTGAGTAAAATTTACTCAGTGGTGCACAAGAACAATTTGAAATGCGATATATAAATCTTTTATTGGCAGTTCACAAATCAAATGATTCACAATTCCATTTCACAATTTACAAAATTCATCTAACACAAATTTGATCAAATAACTGAGTAACACAATGTTGCCAATCGATAACATAATTTAGGCCATGACATAATTTTTTTCACACATGCCGTGTTGTACACCACGACAAGACACACTCACCCCAATAATCGAAATCAATGAGGGAGGAAGCTAGCTATATAATGAGTACTCATCCACACTCACCTCAGACTGGCAAGTCAAAGAGGGAGGAATATAATCACACTCACCCCAGACTAATAAGTCAAAGAGGGAGGAATATATCAATAGTGTCATGCCAAATGTGAATCAAAACAATTTCAAATCACAATATTTCATATAAACCATAAATCACATTTTATCTCAAAATTTCCATTTGCAAAGTTAGCAATACAATAAGTTCCAAATAATATTCCCAAAACCAAAGCAATCAAAACTTATTCATAACTCATTTCTCTACATAAATTTGCTAGTAAAAGCAGTGAATATAAAAGTATTATGCACGGACACAATTTAAAACTATAATGTTGAATTACATTTTTAAGTAGAAAATGAGAAGTCAAATTTATTGTGCACAAACACAATTTAAAACAATAACGTATAAATAATCATAATTTATTTCAATTGAAAAATTCAAAAGAAATAAATATTGTGCACAAACACAATTTAAAAAAATAACATATAAATAATCGTAATTTATTTCAATTGAAAAATTCAAAAGAAATACTTATTGTGCACAGACCTCTGATAACTGTCTCTTGCCTCTGACTCAGTGTTTCCTTCCCCTCCCTGAGTCTTTGCTAACTGAGAAACACAATTTGAAGTGTTTCAGTACTCATTTAAACTGTCTCTAACGATAATGCTTGATAATTAATTCACTGAATTCATTTATTCGCTTAGTCAACCTACTATGTCGACCCTTGGTACATTCTAGGTAATTTAGGTTTTAATGTTACTAATATGTCACATTTGATAGTCTTTTAGGGTTGGTACATGTTACCAAATTCATTTCCGTGTATACTGCATTTTCTTGCGATTTGCTGGATTCCGTGATACTAGTTTGACCTAGCCGGACCACCTAGTTCCCTCGGTTTTCGGGTTTTGGTCAAAACTACAAACTTGTAGATCTATGTCTTATTGCACGCGGGGCAAAATTTCAGGTCATTCTGAGTTATGTAGACCAAGTTATGGTCATTTTACTATTGCTGGTCAAATTGCACCAAAATTGGTCACTTTAGGTCACTTTAGGTTCGGCCAGTTTTTGGACCCGAACTTGTGCAAGCTGTTTGACTTACTTATGGTCATTTTTGGGCTTTGGTGTCTTCATAAGACTTGTAGATATGGGTCTTAACTATTCATGGTTAAAATTGCAGGTCAATTAGACCTGTTTTGAGTGAGTTATGGCCTAAACACTAACTGCTGCCCAAATGGTCAATTTTCAGGTCTCATTTGCACTTAATCCGGATTTGGTCATTTTTCAAGCTACCTTGCAAACAGAATTTTGGCAAGCTTCCTTCATGAAAGTTGGCACATTTTGTGCCTAGTTTCACCCCCAATTGGTCTCATACCAATTAGAGCCACACACTTAAAGTTATAGGCCTAAAACTCATATTGAAATTCTTGCATACACATCAAGCATCACTTTTAACACTCACAAAACTTAACATTCAAACCAATTCTGGTTGTACCACAACCTAAACATAATTCACAACACATTATAGGTCATTTTGACAGCTTACAATTACATTCAACATACACCAACAAGTGCAGAATTTTTCAATCCAATTTATAACAATTCAATCACCTTTTTATGCTCATTTACATGTCCCACTTCACACCACCTTACACACACTCAAACTGCCATAACAACGAACACATTTTAACATCATTATTCCATAAACCAAGCATGAATTCCAGCATTCTTCAAGGGTTAGCAAACTGCCACAATGGTACACTTACATTCCATTACTTTCTAAGCTTTAAATTTCATTTTACCTTTACATATACTAAGTATACATCACCTAAACAATTTCCTACACAAAACTGAGTCCTCGTTTCATTGGGCCATATGAGGTTCTAGAAAGAGTGGGTCCTTTGGCATACCGTTTGGCACTACCTCCAGAGCTAGAGAAGATACATAATATCTTTCATGTGTCTATGTTGAGGAGGTATCGATCAGACCCATCTCATGTACTACCAGTAGAGGAAATTGAAGTAAATCCAGACCTCACATATGAAGAAGAACCCATAGAGATTCTGGCTTTATGAGGTGAAACAGCTACGAAACAAGCAGATACCGTTGGTAAAAGTGCCGTGGAACCATCATTCGGACCAGGAGGCTACTTGGGAACGAGAAGAGGACATGAGGAGACAACACCCACAACTGTTCAGAGATTAATATCGGGTAAAATTTTGAGACAAAATTTATTTTAAGGGGGGGAGAATTATAACACCCCCATTTGTATAGCCTGGTATATTTCACTGTTCCGGTGACCGGTGTCGGTCTGTACAATTAAGGGGATTAGAACCACATCTAAGACAACTAGAGAAGCCATAAACACAAATAATTAGTAATGTTCAATTAGTTAAGTATAAATAAGAAAAATAGAACATAAGAAGTTAAACAAGCCGAGAGTCACAGCGATGGGTGACCTTCTCGGGAACGACTGCGAAGTCGTTTTAAACTTAAATTTCGAACCGTAAAATGTGACGCCGCGATCCTTAGGACCCTTATAAACACAGTGGAAAAGAGAAAATCACGAAAAAAAAAACTGTTAAGCCAGTCAAATAATTAGGTCAGGGAGCCGGAAGAAATATGGAATTAATTGCAAACCGGGATGAACCGGCGAAGGGCAATTTGGTCAATTGATCCCGAGAGCTTACTCCTGACCTAACTGTCAAATAAAATCGGAGAAAAGAAAACTTCGAGATCGAGAATTAAATTAAAGAACTAATAGGAAAATAAATAAAAAAAAGAAAATGGAAAAGTGAAAAAGGTGATGACATCATGCATGACCTCATGCATGATGCAATAAATATATAATTAATAAATTTAATTAAATTGATTTTTTGGTCTTTCATAAGACTAAAAACAAAGAAAAGAAAAAAAAATTAAAATCATCTCATTTCTTCTTCTTCTTGGACGTCCCATATCTCTCTCCCTCACCACCATGTGAAACCACCATTGATGAATGCATCAAGCTTCCATAACTTGATTTTAGCCTTTCAAAACAAACCCTAAACCCTAAAAAGCTTCCATTCTACACTAGAAAAGAAGATTGAGGGAGAAGAAGAAAGAAGAAAGTGAAAGTATTGGTGGATTGTAAATCAAAGAATTAAGGTTAGTGTTCTTCTTCATTTTCTCTTTGAATCTATGTTTAAGTAGTTAAGTTATACTTGGAAATATGCTTAAATGAAAAGAAAATTGTTATTGAAGGACTAAACTGAAATTTTAGCCAGCATGGTAGGGAGTGTGATTTTCATGGTTTGATTGATTTGAATGGGTGTATGAACCTCAATTAGTTGAGTGATTATGGTTAAAGACTTTGAACTAGCTAAATGCAACAATTTAGTGTGGTTAGGGTTTTGGACATTAGGGTTTAGAGACAAAAAATATGAAGAAGTGCTAAATGATGTCTTTGACATAGTTTAAGGAGAGAAATGGTCATTTGTGACCTAATTAAGTGTGTTAGAAGTGTTTGAATCAAAGCCAAATTCGGATTGGGTATGCACCATGACCAAAAGTCAACTTTGAGGGACCAAAAATAGAATTTTACAAGTCCAATTGGTATGAGACCAATTGGGAATGAAAATAGGCACTAAATGACACAATTTTCATTTAGGAAGCATGCCCAAAAAATGACTAAAACCTAGTGAACAAATTGACCAAAGTTGAGAAATCACGATGCGCCTCTGCTGGCCGACCAAA
Organism: Hevea brasiliensis; assembly: GCF_030052815.1. Classification (NCBI taxonomy): domain Eukaryota; kingdom Viridiplantae; phylum Streptophyta; class Magnoliopsida; order Malpighiales; family Euphorbiaceae; genus Hevea; species Hevea brasiliensis. The sequence goes on along the minus strand of NC_079499.1, from coordinate 37,429,327 downwards.
TGAACAGTGTTTGTTCATTTGGTCATAACTCGAGCTAGGCAGGTCAAAATGACCTGAAATTTTACCAGTGGTTAGATGGAATATAGACCTAAAACTTTCATGAAGAACACCAACCCAAATTATGCCATTAACCCAATCAAATTACTGAGCAAAATTGGTGACCTGAACCTGCAGAACTGCAGATTTACCATATGAACAGTAAAGTTTCAATGGCCATAACTTGAGCTACAAAACTCCGATTGAGGTGATCCAAAAATGAGAATACACTTAAGACAATAAGGAACATTTTCTATGAAGGAAGTTTTGTCAAATTCCAACATTAGACTGACCAATGAAACAGTGAAACTTTGGAGAACCAAAACCGAAAATTGGCAATTTTGCCAAAATGACCTAAGCTTTAAACAAATGACCAAAACCAACAAGTTTGGTGAGCAAAATGTGGTATGTGGGTGAAGTTGGAGTTCCCATACCTATTAAGCCTTAGAAAGTCAATAATTTGACTTGAATAGTGCAGTGAATAGTAACCCGAAACACAAAAATTTTGAGAACGTCGAATTTAACACGTTAGAGCTAGGTAAATGTGAAGTTAAGTTTATTTTGGATTTATTTTAAGTTTTAGTACTGAACATTGGAAAATTTCGTGTTTCAGTGGAAAAGAATACCGGGACAGAACCCGAGGAGTCGAGTCAAGGCCAACAGGCGACTCGTTTGAGGTTTGTGCACAACATATACTTTTATAATCATATTTTGCATAATGTTTTGAATAATGTGAAATATTGGATTATAGCATTTTTATGATGTTTGATTTAAATTGTGAAAGTTATTGTGTATATTTGAAATGACAATGTTTAGCAAATTGTTAAGATAAGTTTTGAAACCACAGTGTCATGACCATATATTTGAACACCTCACTAGCACGACTAGTGGGGGTAATTAGTTTCGAATTTTGATTCCTTCTCTGGAGAAGTGTTGAGGTGTGCCAGTAGAAGAGGATGTGAATGGATATCCATATATTTGAGCTAGCTAGCCTGTGAAATGATTTCTCTTTAGCCTCTGGCTATTAAGATTCATGTGATTTCTCTTTAGCCTCTGGCTATTGAGATTCTATTTGTTTCGAATGGCGTGATCTAACTGTGGATTTTATGAAATGTGTTTTGATACTTTGAAATGAACTTGGTTTACATGTAAAATCTCACAATGCATGATTGTATTTAATTTTCATGTTTAGCCAAATTTTTGAATGAATGTGCTTTAAGCTTTGCATAAAGATTATTTTAGTATATTGTGCACCACTGAGTCCTAGTACTCGTGATAGCTTTATTCTTTGTATCCGAATCTGAGAGACTAGAGGAGCGGTATTTCTTGAAGTGTGTGAAGTCATCAGCTTGAAGCCTTCGGGTATAATTTATACTCTAACTGTAAATACTTCTTTTGATGTATATATTGCACATAAATGTATGGACATGTAAAAATGGGTCTTGAGCAGCTTGTACACAAATTTGTATGAAGTTTGTAATAAAGTTTAGTTTGTGTTTCTTTTGATATAAATTTGTAAGGCTGTGTATAAATTATTTTGTTTTTAATGAAATATGTATGATATTGATTGATAGTATTTTGAGAACTATTGAACTTGTGAATTTTGAGAAATTGATTGAGTTTGATTGTGAAACCGAAGTAGTGGTTGAGAAAAACTTTTAGAAGTGCTTTTTACAGGTATTTGAAGAACGGTTTTCTCAAAATACAGAGGAAACTCTGTCAAAATTTCTATAGAATTTGTGGAAAACTAAAATGGACCAAAAATATTAACTAGTTTTAATTTTAACTAAATGTTTTAAATGCCTATTAGAAAATGCTCACCACTTATCAAAAATAAGAAAATTGTTTTAAAATCCCTTGTAGGGTACTTAATGAGTTATCGGTAGGTGAAGTTCGGTAGTTCATTAGGTATTCTACGGGATCATGTTATGCCTTACAGAGGGGTAAGGTGTGACATGTTTTAGTGGTATCAGAGCAAAATTTTTAAAGTATGTTTTAACTTATGAATTTGTGTCTTTCTTTGTTAAGTACAACTGCTCAATGTCCATAATTGTTACATACAGTGCATTACATCATGAATATGAACTAACGGAGGGAAATCTCCATGTGTTACTTGTTCAGGAGATACCCTAACTTCGTCAAATGGAAGAAGGGGATCGCTCGATCGGCGATTTGTTGAAGCCGAGGCACAAGGAGAAGCCCGACTTTACCGAATGTCGGTGGGTCGTGACACCAGCCCCACAAATGCCGCAGTTTCCTACACAATTCGCACAGCAGATGGCTGCGATGTTTCAGCAAATGGTTTGGGGTATGCCTGCTCAAGCTCCACCCCAACCACCTGTGACACAACCACTGCCTCCAGCCAGACAGTATGATAAATTATTGAAGTATGGGGCTGCAGAATTTAAGGGTACAGTGGACCCTTTAGTGGCAGAGCAATGGCTTGAAAGAATGGACAGAGTATTTAAGAAGCTGCACTGCCAAGATGAACTAAAGTTTGAGTATTCTGTGTTGCTACTGCAAGAGGATACGTATGATTGGTGGAAGACCATCCCCACGGCTTATTTGAACCACGATCTTGACACGAGATGACTTCATCAGAGAATTCAGACAGAAATACATCCCAGATGCATATGTTGATCAGAAACTGCAAGAATTTTTGAGTTTGAAACAAGGGAATAGATCAGTGGCAGAGTATGAGAGAGAGTTCTCCCGCTTAAGTCACTATGCTGGGAGTCTCCTCTCTACCAACAAGGCAAGGTGTAAGAGATTTGAGACGGGTTTGCAGCCTAGCATAAGGATGCAAGTTGTGGGATTTCGACACAGCAACATCTCAGAGCTCATGTCTCAAGCACTTGAGTTGGAAAGAATAGAATCAGAAGCAACCCCAGTGAAAGAAAAATTAGAAAAAGTTGAGAAATCAGAAAAGAAACAAGGGGGAAAAGTCAGTAGAACAGAGTTCTGGTGGTACCTCTGGAAAGAAAAAAAAGTTTAGTGGACCCAGCAGGGGTCGAGGTGGAAGATTTGGTAGGGGCAGATTTTCTTGACAGAGACCCCCTAGGTGCAGTTAGCTGATCGGCAGGTTCACATTACGCCCCTGTGAGACTTGTGGCAAGATTCATGGGGGGGAATGCTATTGGGCCATTGGAGCCTGTTTAACTGTGGAGGCAAGGGCCATATAGCTAAAGACTATACTAGTGCTCCGAGATATGGTCCAGCTCCTACTACTGCCGAGGGATCTATTCAGAGTCCTGCTCCTAGAGGTTCACAGTCAGTTGGCAGAGGAAGAGGCAGAGGTAGAGGCACTGCTTCAGGCAGTCAGGGCACAGTTGGTCAATCAGCACAAGGAAGTGCTTCAGCCAGAGTCTACACGATGAGACAGCGAGAAGAGGCTAAGACTTCTGATGTTGTAGCTAGTACATTCTCTATCTCTGATCAAGAAGTATTTGTATTGTTTGATCCGGGTTCAACCCATTCATATGTTAGTGCTAGCATAGTCAGTTCACTTGCTGTTCCATGTGTGCAAATGGATTTTGAAGTGCTAGTAACTAGTCCATTAGGACAAGAGGTCCGGGTCAACAGAATTTATAGAGACTGTCCTTTGGTGATCCAAGGACATATTTTCCTATCTGATTTGATTGAAATGCCCTTTAGAGAGTATGATATCATCTTGGGCATGGATTGGTTAGCCAGGCATCATGCGATGATTGACTGTAGACTGAAGACAGTCACTTTTGGTCTCCCTTTGTACGGTGATGTGGTAATACATGGGGAGAGACATTTACTGCCATCAAACATCATTTTGGCTGCACTAGCCAGAAGAATGATCAGAAAGGGGTGTGAAGCATACTTGGCACAAGTGATAGACATCCAAGTGGGGAGCCAACACTGAGGGACATCCCTACTGTATGTGACTTTCCGGATGTGTTTCCTGATGAATTACCAGGATTACCTCTAGAAAGAGAGGTGCAGTTTGAGATTGATGTTATGCCTGGTGTGGACCCAATCTCCATAACGTCATATAGAATGGCACCCGCAGAATTGAAAGAGTTGAAAGTGCAGTTGCAAGAATTGCTTAACAAGGGCTTTATTAGCCCTAGTGTGTCACCTTGGGGAGTGCCAGTGTTGTTTGTATAGAAGAAGGATGGCACTCTCCACTTATGTATTGACTATCGACAGTTGAATAAGGTGACCATAAAGAATAGATATCCATTGCCCCGCATTGATGACTTGTTTGATCAGTTGAGGGGTACAGCTGTGTTCTCCAAAATTGACCTGAGATCAGGTTATTATCAGCTGCAAGTACAAGAGCAGAGTATTCCTAAAACTGCCTTCAGAACCCGCTATGGCCATTATGAGTTCCTAGTCATGCCATTTGGGTTAAGTAATGCTCCGGCTGCTTTTATGGATCTGATGAACACTATCTTCAGACCATACCTCGATCAGTTTGTTGTGGTATTTATAGATGATATATTGGTCTATTCGAGAAATGCAGAAGAGCATGATAGACATCTGCGGATTGTACTGCAGACTTTGAGAGAGAAACAGATATACACCAAATTATCGAAGTGTGAATTTTGGCTGAAGGAAATATCTTTCTTGGGGCATGTAGTATCAGAAGAGGGCATCAAGGTAGATCCAAGTAAGATTGAAGCTGTCCTTAATTGGAGGCCACCCAGAAATATCACAGAGATTCGTAGTTTTTTGGGTTTAGCTGGATACTACCATCGGTTTGTGAAGGGATTCTCCATGTTGGCATCTCCATTGATCAAGCTGCTTAGAAAAGATGTAAAATTTCAGTGGACGGATAAATGCCAACAGAGTTTTAATGAATTGAAGAAATGTTTGACTGAAGCTCCAGTCTTGACTTTACCTACACCGGGTAAATAATATACAGTTTATAGTGATGCTTCTCACAATGGGTTACGCTGTGTATTGATGCAAGATCGAAATGTCATTGCCTATGCATCACGCCAGCTGAAACCACATGAGAGGAATTATCCGACACGTGACTTGGAGCTTGCAGCTATTGTGTTTGCTCTTAAGATCTGGAGACACTATTTGTATGGGGAAAAATGTTACATCTACACAGATCATAAGAGTTTGAAGTATTTGGCCACCCAGAAAGAGATGAATTTGAGACAGAGGAGATGGTTAGAGTTAATAAAAGACTATGATTGTCTGATAGACTATCAGCCAAGGAAAGCTAATGTTGTGGCTGACGCCTTAAGTCGCAAGATTATGGCAAGTCTACGAGTTACTCCTTTGTCTTTGGTACATGAGTTGAGATCATTACATGCCAGTTTAGAGATTAATGATGAGGCGGAGCGGTTGCATGGCATGTACAACGGTGTTGATTGATCAGATAAGAATGGCTGCTCAGAATGATCAGAAGTATCAGAAGTTGATGGAAGAAGTCCGACAGGGCAAGAAACCAGAATTCTCAATCAGAGATGATGGTCTATTGCTACACCAGGGCAGAATATGTGTTCCTAATGATGTTGATTTGAGGCAGATCATTTTGAAGGAAGCACATGAGTCTCCTTTTGCCATGCACCCTGGTGGCACAAAAATGTATAGAGGGCTAAAGGAGCATTACTGGTGGATGGGTATGAAAAGAGATGTGGCAGAGTTTGTATCCAAATGCCTAACTTGTCAGCAAGTAAAGGCAGAGCATCAAGTACCCGCTGGGTTGTTACATCCACTACCAGTACCAGAATGGAAATGGAAAAGAATAACGATGGATTTTGTAATGGGACTTCCGTGGACACAGAAGAGTCATGATGCAGTTTGGGTCATTGTTGACAGACTAACTAAGTCTGCTCATTTTCTGCCAGTTCGGATGGACTACAGTTTAGAAAGATTGGCCAAGTTATACATTGATGAGATTGTGAGACTACATGGAGTGCCAGTATCTATCATATCAGACAGAGATCCTAGGTTCACTTCTAGATTCTGGGGTAGTCTTCAGAGAGCCCTAGGAACTAGATTGAACTTCGATCGCATTCCACCCCGCAGACGGATGGCGATCCGAGAGAGTAATTCAGATATTGGAGGACATGCTACGAGCTTGTGTGATTGAGTTTGAGGGTAGTTGGGATACACACTTGCCTTTGATTGAGTTTGCTTATAACAACAGATACCAATCAAGCATTGGGATGCCTCCATATGAAGCTTTGTATGGCAGAAAATGTAGAACCCCGTTGTGTTGGGATGACGTGGGTGAAAGAAAGATGATTGGACCCGAAATTGTTCAGCAGACTGAGGAGAAGATCAGGGTGATCAGAGGTCGACTTAAGACTGCATCAGACCGTCAGAAGTCCTACATTGATTTGAAGAGAAGAGATATTAAGTATGCAGTGGGTGAGAAAGTTTTCCTCAAAGTTTCTCCATGGAAGAGAATTATGAGATTCGGCAGAAAGGGAAAACTGAGTCCTCATTTCATTGGGCCATATGAGGTTCTAGAAAGAGTGGGTCCTTTGGCATACCGTTTGGCACTACCTCCAGAGTTAGAGAAGATACATAATATCTTTCGTGTGTCTATGTTGAGGAGGTATCGATCAGACCCATCTCATGTACTACCAGTAGAGGAAATTGAAGTAAATCCAGACCTCACATATGAAGAAGAACCCATAGAGATTCTGGCTTATGAGGTGAAACAGCTACGAAACAAGCAGATACCGTTGGTAAAAGTGCTGTGGAACCATCATTCGGGCCAGGAGGCTACTTGGGAACGAGAAGAGGACATGAGGAGACAACACCCACAACTGTTCAAAGATTAATATCGGGTAAAATTTCGAGGCGAAATTTATTTTAAGGGGGGGAGAATTGTAACACCCCCATTTGTATAGCCTGGTATATTTCACTGTTCCGGTGACCGGTGTCGGTCTGTACAATTAAGGGGATTAGAACCACATCTAAGACAACTAGAGAAGCCATAAACACAAATAATTAGTAATGTTCAATTAGTTAAGTATAAATAAGGAAAATAGAACATAAGAAGTTAAACAAGCCGAGAGTCACAGCGATGGGTGACCTTCTCGGGAACGGCTGCGAAGTCGTTTTAAACTTAAATTTCGAACCGTAAAATGTGATGTCACGATCCTTAGGACCCTTATAAACACAGTGGAAAAGAGAAAATCACGAAAAAAAAAACTGTTAAGCTAGTCAAATAATTAGGTCAGGGAGCCGGAAGAAATATGGAATTAATTGCAAACCGGGATGAACCGGCGAAGGGCAATTTGGTCAATTGATCCCAAGAGCTTACTCCTGACCTAACTGTCAAATAAAATCGGAGAAAAGAAAACTTCGAGATTGAGAATTAAATTAAAGAACTAATAGGAAAATAAATAAAAAAAAGAAAATGGAAAAGTGAAAAAGGTGATGACATCATGCATGACCTCATACATGATGCAATAAATATATAATTAATAAATTTAATTAAATTGATTTTTTTGTCTTCCATAAGACTAAAAACAAAGAAAAGAAAAAAAAATTAAAATCATCTCATTTCTTCTTCTTCTTGGACGTCCCATATCTCTCTCCCTCACCACCATGTGAAACCACCATTGATGAATGCATCAAGCTTCCATAACTTGATTTTAGCCTTTCAAAACAAACCCTAAACCCTAAAAAGCTTCCATTCTACACTAGAAAAGAAGATTGAGGGAGAAGAAGAAAGAAGAAAGTGAAAGAATTGGTGGATTGTAAATCAAAGAATTAAGGTTAGTGTTCTTCTTCATTTTCTCTTTGAATCTATGTTTAAGTAGTTAAGTTATACTTGGAAATATGCTTAAATGAAAAGAAAATTGTTATTGAAGGACTAAACTGAAATTTTAGCCAGCATGGTAGGGAGTGTGATTTGCATGGTTTGATTGATTTGAATGGGTGTATGAACCTCAATTAGTTGAGTGATTATGGTTAAAGACTTTGAACTAGCTAAATGCAACAATTTAGTGTGGTTAGGGTTTTGGACATTAGGGTTTAGAGACCAAAAATATGAAGAAGTGCTAAATGATGTCTTTGACATAGTTTAAGGAGAGAAATGGTCATTTGTGACCTAATTAAGTGTGTTAGAAGTGTTTGAATCGAAGCCAAATTCGGATTGGGTATGCACCATGACCAAAAGTCAACTTTGAGGGACCAAAAATAGAATTTTACAAGTCCAGTTGGTATGAGACCAATTGGGAATGAAAATAGGCACTAAATGACACAATTTTCATTTAGGAAGCATGCCCAAAAAATGACTAAAACCTAGTGAACAAATTGACCAAAGTTGAGAAATCACAGTCTGCCTCTGCACAAACTGACCAAATGAACAGTGTTCATTTGGTCATAACTCGAGCTAGGCAGGTCAAAATGACCTAAAATTTTACCAGTGGTTAGATGGAGTATAGACCTAAAACTTTCATGAAGAACACCAACCCAAATTATGCCATTAACCCAATCAAATTACTGAGCCAAGTTGGTGACCTAAACCTGCAGAACTGCAGATTTACCATATGAACAGTAAACTTTTAATGGCCATAACTTGAGCTACAAAACTCCGATTGAGGTGATCCAAAAATGAGAATACACTTAAGACAATAAGGAACATTTTCTATGAAGGAAGTTTTGTCAAATTCCAATAGTAGACTGACCAATGAAACAGTGCAACTTCGGAGAACCAAAACCGAAAATTGGCAATTTTGCCAAAATGACCTAAGCTTTAAACAAATGACCAAAACCAACAAGTTTGGTGAGCAAAATGTGGTATGTGGGTGAAGTTGGAGTTCCCATACCTATTAAGCCTTAGAAAGTCAATAATTTGACTTGAATAGTGCAGTAAATAGTAACTTGAAACATAAAAATTTCGAGAACGTCGAATTTAACACGTTAGAGCTAGGTAAATGTGAAGTTAAGTTTATTTTGGATTTATTTTAAGTTTTAGTACTGAAACATTGGAAAATTTCGTGTTTCGGTAAAAAAGAATACCGGGACAGAACCCGAGGAGTCGAGTCAAGGCCAACAGGCGACTCGTTTGAGGTTTGTGCACAACATATACTTTTATAATCATCTTTTGCATAATGTTTTGAATAATGTGAAATATTGGATTATAGCATTTTTATGATGTTTGATTTAAATTGTGAAAGTTATTGTGTATATTTGAAATGACAATGTTTAGCAAATTGTTAAGATAAGTTTTGAAACCACAGTGTCATGACCATATATTTGAACACCTCACTAGCACGACTAGTGGGGGTAATTAGTTTCGAATTTTGATTCCTTCTCTGGAGAAGTGTTGAGGTGTGCCAGTAGAAGAGGATGTGAATGGATATCCATATATTTGAGCTAGCTAGCCTGTGATATGATTTCTCTTTAGCCTCTGGCTATTGATATTCATGTGATTTCCCTTTAGCCTCTGGCTATTGAGATTCTATTTGTTTCGAATGGCGTGATCTAACTGTGGATTTTATGAAATGTGTTTTGATACTTTGAAATGAACTTGGTTTACATGTAAAATCTCACAATGCATGATTGTATTTAATTTTCATGTTTAGCCAAATTTTTGAATGAATGTGCTTTAAGCTTTGCATAAAGATTATTTTAGTATATTGTGCACCACTGAGTCCTAGTACTCAGCGATAGCTTTATTCTTTGTCACAGTCTGAGAGACTAGAGGAAGCGTGGTGAAATTTCTTGAAGTGTGTGAAGTCATCGACTTGAAGCCTTCGGGTATAATTTATACCCTAACTGTAAATACTTCTTTTGATGTATATATTGCACATAAATGTATGGACATGTAAAAATGGGTCTTGAGCAGCTTGTACACAAATTTGTATGAAGTTTGTAATAAAGTTTAGTTTGTGTTTCTTTTGATATAAATTTGTAAGGCTGTGTATAAATTATTTTGTTTTTAATGAAATATGTATGATATTGATTGACAGTATTTTGAGAACTATTGAACTTGTGAATTTTGAGAAATTGATTGAGTTTGATTGTGAAACCGAAGTAGTGGTTGAGAAAAACTTTTAGAAGTGCTTTTTACAGGTATTTGAAGAACGGTTTTCTCAAAATACAGAGGAAACTCTGTCAAAATTTCTATAGAATTTGCAGAAAACTAAAATGGACCAAAAATATTAACTAGTTTTAATTTTAACTAAATGTTTTAAATGCCTATTAGAAAATGCTCACCACTTATCAAAAATAAGAAAATTGTTTTAAAATCCCTTGTAGGGTACTTAATGAGTTATCGGTAGGTGAAGTTCGGTAGTTCATTAGGTATTCTACGGGATCATGTTATGCCTTACAGAGGGGTAAGGTGTGACAAGGTACCCCTAAATTAATTTTTCATTATATTTTCCAAGTGTAATATTATTTATTTTTAATGGAAATTTAGGTCAAAAGACAATTCGGGATGTCAAATGACCACAATGCCCCTGTTCGGGTTGCATTGCCGATTTTTCGGTAACACCGGGTTTTGTCCGTTTTTCAATTTCTCACTTTTCTTTGTGCTAATTATTTAATTTTTCTTTGATATTTCTAATGATATTTATACTTCAATAAATATTTATTCGAGTCCTAAAAATATTTTTCAGGGTTCCCCGCGGTTCAGGGCTAGTCAACGGTCCACGCCGTGACTTCCTGGTGCGGTCACCCATCGCTAGGGTTCTCGACTCGCTTAACTTAGTTGCATTTCTTTACTATTATTTTTCCTTTATTTTTCTTGTATTTTCTTTTCTTGTATTTCATTATTTAATGTCTCCTCACTCATATCGAAGTGTAGTTCTAGGCATTCTAGCTGTCCGGACAACACTGGTCACCGGAACAGTAGAACACACTACCGAACTTAGGGGTGTTACAATTCTCCCCCCCCCCCCCCCCTCCCCTTAAAATAAATTTCGTCCACGAAATTTTTCCCAATATCCATCTTATAATAGTCATACGATTATTTTCTCCTTTCTATATGATCGTATAATCTTCTTTCTCTCGAATTTGTATAAGACTTTTAACAATCTAATACAACATTTAATTTATTTGTATAATACCAATCTTCTCTTACTATTGTCCTGTCTAATATTTCGATTCATGTCCCTTCTCGAATGACCCTTGAGGTCATGTTAGAATCATTTATCTAATCATTGGTCCTCTGACCATTCTAGTCCATAGTCTTCCTCACATTCGTAACATTTCTTTGTTATATTTGAACCAACTGTTCGAATTTTTGCTTCCATAACTCTTTTTATCTGTCAATATTTTATAACTTACTTTCTTTTGTACTGAACTATAACCTTTCGATATTCTAACTTTTAAGTTTTAGATCCCTAAGTGGGATTTTCAAACTTATTTCTAACAATTAAATTCTGTCATGGCATAACTATACCAAAACAGATGCCGTTGGCAACTATTCTTATCTAGGTGTACTATCGGGTAGTCCGTAGCTCTACACAATAATCTCAAGTCAGTACTGTAATCTGCAGCTTACAGTATAAACATCAAGAACATTGCATAGTTACTACGATACATCCCAATAGATCAAATTCTCCTATCTTTTATCCTTTTCGAATTCACTAATATCCCGAGCTTATTATGATTACAATATCCATTAACAATTACTAATAGTGACATCCTTGCCCTCATTCAGAGCAATTCCATTATTGCATCTTACTTTTATGTCCTCTTGCCTTACATTAAGTAGGCTCGCCAATTAGCTTTATAATTTATGGTGTGTTAGAAAATACTTTTCGCCAATAAACTATTTCAAAACTAATTTCACTTATTATCACAATCCTTATTTTAAAGGGCTAATCACTAATGCATCAAAATTTATTCCCCTGTAAAGGAATAACAATAGAACATATAGTTCTAACACTAACATAAAAGTATGCAGACCCCAGGTCAAACAATACATATATATATCTTAGTTACTATTTGAGAAAGTACCAGCAATAATATCAAAAGTCTAAGTCTCTTCTCTCTGCCGTATAGCGTATACTCCAGCTGGAGCATCACCCTGTTCTGGCTGATTCACAGTACTCTGACTTCTAGGTGTACTACCCCTACCTCTACCTTTGCTTCTACTAAATGATGGTGAACTCTTTGGGGTAGAAACTTGGGTTGATCCATTTGGTGTAGTAAATGATCCAGAACGACCTGGATTTACACAATCCCTAGCAAAATGGCCAGTCTCTCCACAGTTAAAACATGCTCCTACGGCTCTATAACATACCCCACTATGCGGTTTACCACAAGTTTCACAAAGTCGATCTGACAGCGCATTCCTGGGTTTCTGTTGAGTTTGCTGATCGGATCGAGGTGGTTTCTATCCAAAAGATCTATCTCTACCGGACTTCTTACTATCTCTGTTGTATCCCCCAAAGTTTTTCCTCTTTCCAGTAAGACCACTAGAACTCTGTTCTACTGACTTTCCCTCTTTTTCTGTCTTCTCTGATTTCTTTTTCTCAGGAGCCGCTTCAGATTCAATTCTTTCTAATTCTAGTGCTTGAGAAATAAGTTCAGAGAAGTTGTTATGTTTGAATCCGACCACTTGTAATCTGATACTAGGCTTCAAGCCGGTTTCAAATCTCTTACATCTCTCCCTACTGGTAGAAAGTAGACTTACTGCATAATGGCTCAGGCGGAAAAATTCCCTTTCATATTCAGCCACCGATCTACTCCCCTATTTCAGACTTAGGAACTCTTGCAGTTTCTGATCTACATAAGCATCAGGGACATATTTTTGTCTCAATTCTCTGAGAAAGTCACTCCCGAGTTAGCAACTGAGTTCTACCAAAGCGTGGGAATGGATTTCCACCAATCATAAGCATCCCCACAGCAAAGATCACGAGTATTCAAATCGAGCTCCTTTGTGCAATCTGATTTCTTGAATACCCTATCCATCCTTTCTAACCACCATTACGCCTCTAGAGGATCTACTGTCCCCTTGAACTCTGTAGCCCCATATTTCATCAATTTGTCATATTGTCTAGCAGAAGACTGTGGTTGTACCACTGGTGTCTGTATTGGGGCTTGAGTAGGCACATTACTAGTCATTTGTTGGAACATTGCAGCCATCTGTGGCGAGCGAATCGAGGAGCTGCGATCTGCGAGGTGGTCTTCTTGAACCACTGACATTATGTAGGGCTGGGGCATCCCCTTGCAACTCAGCCTCTAAAGATTGATCGACTGAACGATCATCCTCTTCCATAGTCAATGCGAGGATCTTAGACCTCCTGGACAATTAATACAAGGAGATTTCCTCCCATTAGTGCATATTTATAATGTAATGTACTGTATGTATCAAACAATGATATTGAGCAGCTGTATTATGAAGAAAGAATATTCAAATAACATATGAAAATAGAATTTAAAAAAACTTTGCTCTGATACTACTAAAACATGTCACACCCTACCCTTCTGTAAGGCATAACATGATCCCGTAGGGTACCTAATGAATTACCAACTCCGTCTATTGATAACCCATTAAATACACTACAAGGGATTTTAAAAACTTTTCTTACTTCTTTTACAGTGGTGAGCACTATTTACAGGTATTAAAAACCTTTTCGAACTGAAGTGATAGAACTAACACATTTGAATTATTTGGAATTTCTATAAAAAGTTTGGCAGAGTGCCATCTATATTTGGATAAAACAGTTCTTCAGAAAAACCTATAAAAAGCACTTCAATATATATTTCCAAATCTCAACTCCAACATGTTTCTCAACACAACATATTTCTCAACTCAAATCCATAGTAATTTTTCAAAGACTGAGATACAAGAAATATAATATAATTTTTTTTACAAGTCAAAATAACTCATAATTTACTTTACAACTTTAATGTACAATTTTAATTTACAACTGCTCAAAACCAAGAACACTATATACATACAGTGAACATACATTACAATATAAAATGCAGAATATGGTATACTCAATATACCCGATGATCTCTCAATGTAGTACTAGCGGCACAGTGCTCCGCCATCGATCGATCTACTGCGACAGCAATGAAAAGCTATCGCTAAGTAAAATTTACTCAGTGGTGCACAATAACAATTTGAAATGCGATATATAAATCTTTTATTAGCAGTTCACAAATCAAATGATTCACAATTCCATTTCACAATTTACAAAATTCATCTAACACAAATTTGATCAAATAACTGAGTAACACAATGTTGCCAATCGATAACATAATTTAGGCCATGACACAATTTTTTCCACACATGCCGTGTTGTACACCACGACAAGACACATTCACCCTAATAATCGAAATCAATGAGGGAGGAAGATAGCTATATAATGAGTACTCATCCACACTCATCTCAGACTGGCAAGTCAAAGAGGGAGGAATATAATCACATTCACCCCAGACTGATAAGTCAAAGAGGGAGGAATATATCAACAGTGTCATGCCAAATGTGAATCAAAACAATTTCAAATCACAATATTTCATACAAACCATAAATCACATTTTATCTCAAAATTTTCATTTGCAAAGTTAGCAATACAATAAGTTCCAAATAATATTCCCAAAACCAAAGCAATCAAAACTTATTCATAACTCATTTCTCTACATAAATTTGCTAGTAGAAGCAGTGAATATAAAAGTATTGTGCACGGACACAATTTAAAACTATAATATTGAATTAAATTTTTAAGTAGAAAATGAGAAGTCAAACTTATTGTGCACAAACACAATTTAAAACAATAACGTATAAATAATCATAATTTATTTCAATTGAAAAATTCAAAAGAAATAAATATTGTGCACAAACACAATTTAAAAAAATAATATAAATAATCATAATTTATTTCTATTGAAAAATTCAAAAGAAATACTTATTGTGCACAAACCTCTGATAACTGTCTCTTGGCTCTGACTCAGTGTTTCCTTCCCCTCCCTGAGTCTTTGCTAACTGAGAAACACAATTTGAAGTGTTTCAGTACTCATTTAAACTGTCTCTAACGATAATGCTGGATAATTAATTCACTGAATTCATTTATTCGCTTAGTCAACCTACTATGTTGACCCTTGGTACATTCTAGGTAATTTAGGTTTTAATGTTACTAATATGTCACATTCGATAGTCTTTTAGGGTTGGTACATGTTACCAAATTCATTTCTGTGTATACTGCATTTTCTTGCGATTTGCTGGATTCCGGGATACTAGTTTGACCTAGCCGGACCACCTAGTTCCCTTGGTTTTCGGGTTTCGGTCAAAACTACAAACTTGTATATCTATGTATTATTGCAAGCGGGGAAAAATTTCAGGTCATTCTGAGTTATGTAGACCAAGTTATGGTCATTTTACTATTGCTGGTCAAATTGCACCAAAATTGGTCACTTTAGGTCACTTTAGGTTCGGCCAGTTTTTGGACCCGAACTTGTGCAAGCTGTTTGACTTACTTATGGTCATTTCTGGGTTTTGGTGTCTTCATAAGACTTGTAGATATGGGTCTTAACTATTCATGGTTAAAATTTCAGGTCATTCGGACCTGTTTTGAGTGAGTTATGGCCTAAACACTTACTGCTGCCCAAATGGTCAATTTTCAGGTCTCATTTGCAGTTAATCCGGATTTGGTCATTTTTCAAGCTACCTTGCAAACAGAATTTTGGCAAGCTTCCTTCATGAAAGTTGGCACATTTTGTGCCTAGTTTCATCTCCAATTGGTCTCATACCAATTGGAGCCACACACTTAAAGTTATAGGCCTAAAACTCATATTGAAATTCTTGCATACACATCAAGCATCACTTTTAAAACTCACCAAACTTAACATTCAAACCAATTTTGGTTGTACCACAACCTAAACATAATTCACAACACATTATAGGTCATTTTGGCAGCTTACAATTACATTCAACATACACCAACAAGTGCAGAATTTTTCAATCCAATTTATAACAATTCAATCACCTTTTTATGCTCATTTACATGTCCCACTTCACACCACCTTACACACACTCAAACTGCCATAACAACCAACACATTTTAACATCATTATTCCATAAACCAAGCATGAATTCCAGCATTCTTCAAGGGTTAGCAAACTGCCAAAATGGTACACTTACATTCCATTACTTTCCAAGCTTTAAATTTCATTTTACCTTTACATATACTAAGTATACATCACCTAAACAATTTCCTACACAATATACATTTAATCAATCATTTAATTCACCATTTACAAGCACAATTAAACTGCCTTCAAGGTGTTTCCATGGCTGCCAAAAGTGCACTTTCCCATTCAACATCAAAACTCAAAAATTCCTCCATAAATCAAACACCCATAACATGCTTACAAACTTTAACAAAGCAATATTCAAAAACTCAAACTTACCTATGGATGAGACTTCTCAAATCTTTACTAAACTTCTTGATTTTGGTATCAAACTCTTCCTTGTGATGTGGGGATAAACTTTAATGAAGACAAGTGTGGGAAAAGATGGCTTGATCATGGAGTTGTAATGGTTTGAAGGTGGGTGGCCATGGGAGGGTTTGAAAGCTTTCATGCGGCAATGGAACTTTTAAATTGAAGAAGATGACTTGCAGATTGGTTAGTGGATTTACACCTGCCCATTGAGTATTTAATTTAATCCATAGTGGTCCACTCACCTTAATTAAACTATATTATATGTTTTAATTGATAATTACACCATTTACTCTCCATTTTTGCTATTTACATTAGGTACCCCTAAATTAATTTTTCATTATATTTTCCAAGTGTAATATTATTTATTTTTAATGAAAATTTAGGTCAAAAGACAATTCGGGATGTCAAATGACCACAATGCCCCTGTTCGGGTTGCATTGCCGATTTTTCGGTAACACCGGGTTTTGTCCGTTTTTCGATTTCTCACTTTTCTTTGTACTAATTATTTAATTTTTCTTTGATATTTCTAATGATATTTATACTTCAATAAATATTTATTCGAGTCCTAAAAATATTTTCTAGGGTTTTCCGCGGTTCAGGGCTAGTCAACGGTCCACGCCGTGACTTCCCGGTGCGGTCACCCATCGCTAGGGTTCTCGGCTCGCTTAACTTAGTTGCATTTCTTTACTATTATTTTTCCTTTATTTTTCTTGTATTTTCTTTTCTTGTATTTCATTATTTAATGTCTCCTCACTCATATCGAAGTGTAGGTCTAGGCATTCTAGCTGTCCGGACAACACTTGTGACACCCCGTACCCGTGTACAGTATACCCGAGTAAGTAATGCCACACGGTGTACCGGCACATTCTAATATACCTTAATTAATTTATATCATGCTTGTGAATATAATTTATGAAATATAATTTATTTTAGCCATTTATCAAAAGTATTATTTATTTGAGGTTCCGAAAATTTTATAGAAAATCCGGCGGAGTACCGGCTAAAAATGGAGAAAACAGTTCTTCGGAACCTGTTAAAAACACTTCCAAATAATTTCCAAACAATCCCAACTTCAATTATCAACAAAATCTCAATATTAAGATCTCAACAACATTTCAATTCCAGTTCTCAATCATCCATCACATGTGATGATCACATATAAATCACAAGTAAACATTTACTTTTCCATTCACAAGTACAATTTTCATAATTTACATAAACATCAATATACATTACACAAGTTTAATTACATAGGAGAAAAACAAAGTTAAGTTACAAAATGTCAAAATGACACCTAATGTCCTACCAATGCACTGCAGAAGTTGAGGTGACAAGGACACTGTGCAGAACTGCAGGATGGACTCACCCAGTCTGTGGTCTACTGGGCTCACGATCGGAATCTCCAGTACCTACGCGTGGCAAAAGCAACGCGCTAAGCAATAATGCTTAGTGGTGCAATAATATAATAAAGGAAAATAGCAAGAAAACAAATATATAGTGAATGTGTATGATTCATTTGTTTAGTTTGGTTATATATACATTAATTCAGTAACTTTGTTCACTTTCATTCATTTGGTTGCCCAAGTAACCTACACTAGACGACTGGACTGGATAACGGGTAAACTGGCACTGGGTATCTAGTACCTCGGGCCGTCACACCATCGGTCGCATATGCATCACCCGGTGTGCAACAGAACAGCTACCAAGCTGTAAATAATCTCAGGCACAAGGCCAAGTCTCAATGCAAAGTCAGAATGGCTAAAAGCCATGAAATCACAGAATGGCATTTTTGCCATGTGCAGTACTGCTAATTGAACCCTATTGGCATGCCAAACTATCCAAACCAATCATGTTAGGTATACTAGGGCATTTAAAACTTTTAAATTCTTCAATTTGTGCATTTCAAGTTTTGGGGTCACTATTCACCTCATTGGTCAACAAAAATGTTGACTTTTGGATAGAAAATATGTGTATTAGTTTTAACACCCCAAACATACCACATTTTGTATTTAAAACTTGTTGGAATTGATTGTCATTTCCATTTCTCAACTTAAATCTACGAGGGCAGAATTTTCAGTTTTGGAGACCCAACTTTACTGTTCCATTGGGCCCTGTTACAGTGGGAATTTGAAGAAATTGCAAACATGAAAGTTGTTCCTTACTTTGTCTAGTTGAATTTGCTTTTTTGAATCACTCCATTTGGAGTTTTGTAGCTCCAGATATGGTCCAAAAACCACAGCTGGCCGGATTAGCATTCTGCAGAAATTACCATATCTACAGTAACATGAATAGTGACTGCCACTGCCATTTAGGTTAGGTTCTGGCCATAATTTGGGGTAGGTTTCTTCATGAAAGTTGTTTTTCTATGTCTTAACTTGTTGCTGTAAAAATTTCAGGTCAATTGACCAAATCTACAGTGAATTATAGCCAAATGAACAATTACTATTCATTTGGTCAATTCTGCAGGGGCTGTTGCAGTGTGTCCGGATTAGGGCCAAGTTTTGGTCCTCTTGCTTTGGTCTTTTGGGCATGGTTTCTTTAGAAAAAATGTGCCATTATAAGCCTAGTTTCATGTCCAATTTGCCAAACATCAATTGGACCTACACAGCCAAAGTTATGGCTGTGCAAGTGGACTGAAATTTCAGTCACTCTGCTGCACTAACAAGGCAGCCTACACATTCACTTGGCTATACTATTTTTCAGTCCAATTCATGGTCAACATGCCTAAAATGGTCACTAATTGACCCTTATAATGTTCTTTCATAATTTCATAAGCTAATTCCAAGTTTCACTTCTCAAAACCCTAATGTCCAATTTAAATTACCCATAAACCTCAATTAGCACACTAGTTTAACATCCATGCATATTCATACCTTAAACATCATTTCTATCCATTCTAAATTCATTAAAACAATCAACCTCATCCTTCCTTAGGGCTGCAGAAAATTGAAGATGCCCTAACACATATAATTTACTTCAAATTCTTACAATTTCTTAACTTAAAATGATGCTCTAACAAGGATTAAAGGAGTGAGAGTGAGAGGATAGCACTAACCTCTTAGTGAGCAGAATTTTTTCTCATCAAATCTGAAATTTTCCTTTACTTTCTTAACTTTTCTTAGTAACCAAACACTTCCCCAAGAGGTGTAGACAATTTTTAATGAAGGCAATTTAGGTTTTAATGGTGAGAATTCATGGGAATGAAAGAGAGAAGAAAGAAAATTTTCATAGAGAGAGATGAGAGATTTTCGGCTAAGCTCTTTGTGGAAGAAGATGTGCAGATTTTTAATTTCATTTTCAGCCTTTTTTGTGTTTTAAGTGTATTTGGTGAAAGGTGATTGGTGGAAGAGGTTTTAATTGCATCATGGTGATGTCATAAGTCCCATTTTCATTCATTTTCTTTTCTTTTCTCCACTACTCAATTTCAATTTAATTTCTAGTAATGTTTATTCATATTTTATGTCATATTAATTATTTACTCAACTGGACAAGTCGGCCAAAAATCACCTCTGAAGGCGAAATGACCAAAATGCCCTCCATTTGGCTTAACGGGTCAAAATTGTCTGTACTGATTGAAAAATTTTTCTAGGTATTTTCTTGGCATTCTAATGCCATGGGAATCTCAGTAATCTTTCTCTGGAGTCCCAAAAATTATTTTATAATTTTTCCCCAGGGTCTAGGGCTCCTCGTTGCGAGAACCGCAACTTCCCTCTGGTTACCCATCACTTGGGCACCGACTCATTTAACTCGGTTGTATTTTATTCCTAAAATTTTTACTAAATTTTTCTTATTAATATTTGAGTTAATTATGATTCCCGACTTTAGTTTAAATATTTTTCCGGACGTTCTAGCTGTCCGGACCGACACCGGTCACCGAATAAGAGAATGTACGGAGTTGGTACAGGGAGGGTGTTACAACTCTTCCCCTCTAATTTAAATTTCGTCCTCGAAATTTACCTGATGCAAACAGTTGAGGGAACTGTTGCCTCATCATCTCTTCACTTTCCCAAGTTGCCTCCTCGGTGTTGTGGTGCCTCCAAAGCACTTTCACCAATGGAATTTGCTTGTTTTTCAACTCTTTCACTTCCCGAGCCAAGATCCGTAGAGGTTCTTCTTCGTATGTCAAATCCGGCTGTATTTCAATTTCTTCTCTGGAGATGACACGTGAAGGATCTGAGCGGTATCTTCTGAGCATAGACACGTGGAACACATTGTGGATCTTGTCCAGCTCTGGTGGTAAAGCTAGCCTATAGGCTACTGAACCCACACGTTCAATGACTTCATATGGGCCAATGAACCTAGGGCTTAACTTACCTTTCCTTCCAAACCTCAATACTTTCTTCCATGGTGACACCTTGAGGAACACTTTGTCGCCAACCCCATATTCTATTTCTTTCCTCTTCAGGTCGGCATAAGATTTTTGTCTGTCTGAGGCAACCTTTAAGTTGGCTTTGATAGATTTCACCTTCTCCTCAGCCTGTTTCACCAGGTCTGACCCTACCAGTTTGTCTTCGCCCAATTCAGTCCAGCACACTAGAGTTCTACATTTTCTCCCATACAGTGCTTCATATGGGGCCATTTGGATGCTAGCTTGGTAGCTATTGTTGTATGCAAATTCTGCCAGTGGGAGGTATCTATCCCAACTTCCCTCAAAATCAATGACACAACTCCTCAGCATATCCTCAAGGACCTGACATATATTTCATGTTATTGTTATCATTTCAATTCAATATTTGTATCAATTTCATTGGTTTCAATTGTTTACTTGGATTACTCTTTCTGATTGCCCATCCGTCTGAGGATGGAAAGCTGTGCTGAAGTGGAGTTGTGTACCCAAGGATTCATGCAACTTCTTCCCAAATCTCGATGTAAACTTTGGGTCTCGATCAGATATGATGGAAAGTGGAATTCCATGCAGTCTAACTATCTCACTGATATACAATTCTGCTAACTTCTCCAGTGAGTAGTCAGTCCTAACTGGCAGAAAGTGTGCTGACTTTGTCAATCTATCCACTATTACCCATGCTGCATCATGTTTCTTCTGGGTGAGAGGTAGACCACTTACAAAATCCATGGTGACCCGATCCCATTTCCATTCAGGCATGCGTATAGGCTGTAGCAAACCTGATGGAACTTGATGTTCTGCCTTGACTTGCTGACATGTCAAGCATTTGGTCACATAGTCAGCTATGTCCTTTTTCATACCAGGCCACCAATACTGAAGTTTCAGATCATGATACATCTTTGTACTTCCTGGGTGCATAGCATATACACTGGTGTGTGCCTCTTTTAGAATACTGGTCTTCAATTTCCCATCATCTGGTACACACAGTCTTCCTTCGTAAATCTGAGCACCCATCTGCTTTCACCCCATAATCAGTTGCTTTTCCCTCTGAGATCTTGTTCATAATAGCCATTAACTTTTCATCTGCCTTTTGCCCATCTAAAATCTGCTGTAGCAGGTTTGGCCTCACTTGTAACTCAGCCAAAATAGCTCTATCTCGAACCAAAGATAGACAGGCATTCAATGATCTCAAGGCTGTCATGGATTTTCTGCTTAAAGCATCAGCAACTACATTTGCCTTCCCAGGATGGTAGTCAATTACACAGTCATAATCCTTCAGGAACTCAATCCATCGCCTCTATCTAAGGTTGAGCTCCTTCTGGGTTGGCAAGTATTTTAGGCTTTTGTGGTCTGTGTAAATGTAGCATTTTTCACCATACAGGTAATGCCTCCATATCTTCAGTGCGAAGATAATTGCTGCAAGCTCTAGATCATGGGTAGGATAATTCTGTTCTTGTGGCCTTAGCTGCCTGGAAGCATAAGCGACAACCTTCCCTTCTTGCATCAATACACATCCTAACCCATTATGTGAGGCATCACTGTAGACCACGAAGTCTTTTCGACATTTGTGTGTGCTGCTGGTGCCTCTGTCAACATAGCCTTCAACTTCTCAAACCAGTGCGACACTTGTCATTCGTCAAATCGACATTCTTGTGTAACAACTTAGTCATTGGAGCACTATTAGGAAAATCCTTCACAAATCTTACGTAATACCCAGCTAGCCCCAAGAAGCTTGAC
Source organism: Hevea brasiliensis (assembly GCF_030052815.1). Classification (NCBI taxonomy): domain Eukaryota; kingdom Viridiplantae; phylum Streptophyta; class Magnoliopsida; order Malpighiales; family Euphorbiaceae; genus Hevea; species Hevea brasiliensis. The sequence goes on along the minus strand of NC_079499.1, from coordinate 37,406,850 downwards.
CTCGATTATATTCTGGGAGGCTACCATTCCATCACTGCTTCTATTTTCTTGGGATACACCCTAATACCATCAGCTGACACTATGTGTCCAAGGAATGAAATCTCATTCAGCCAAAAGTCACACTAGTACAACTTAGCATCTGACTTCTTTTCTCTCAGGGTTTGCAGAACAATCCTCAAATGCTCATCATGTTCTTCCTTGGTCTTGGAATACACCAAAATATCATCAATAAAGACCACTACGAACCGATCTAAGTGTGGATGGAAGATACGGTTCATAAGGTCCTTGAATGCCGCTGGTGCATTTGTTAAGCCAAAAGGCATCACTAGGAACTCAAAATGCCCATATCGGGTCCTGAATGCAGTCTTTGGCACATCTGCACCCTTCACCCTCAACTGATGATATCCTGATCTAAGATCAATCTTAGAAAACACTCCTACTCCCTTCAACTGATCAAATAGATCATCAATTCTAGGCAACGGATATTTGTTCTTCACAGTCACTTTATTCAAGCGCGATGTCGATGCATAGTCTCAAAGTCCCATCCTTCTTTTTCACAAAGCGACCTGGAGCTCCCCATGGTGACACCTTTGGGCGTATGAACCCCTTATCAAGCAACTCTTGCAGCGAGTTTTCAACTCCCTCAATTCGATGGGTGCCATCCTATAAGGAGCAATGGAAATGGGTCTTTGTGCCGGCAGTGTCTCAATAGCAAATTCAACTTCCCTTTCTGGTGGCAAACCAGGCAACTCTTCAGGAAATACCTCTGGGAAGTCTCTCACTGTGGGTATGTCACTCAGGTTTGGCTTAGCCTGCCTAGTATCCACCACATGTGCTAGGTAGGCTTCACAGCCTTTTCTCATCATTCTTCTTGCAACTATGGCTGAGATGACATTGGACAAGAAATCTGTCCTTTCCCCCACAACTGTGATCTCATTACCCTCTGAAGTTTTTAGAGAAATTCTCTTCAATTTGCAATCAACTATTGCCTGATGACGTGACAACCAGTCCATTCCCAATATCACGTCAAACTCATGGAAGGGCAACTCAATTAGGTCTGCCAAGAATTCATACCCCTGAATCCTTAACGGGCAACCCTTGTATACTTTGTTCACTACCACACTGTGGCCCAATGGATTAGTGACCAGAATGTCTTGGTCACTCTCCCCTACCAATACCCCCCTTTCTACGGGTAAGTTGATGCAAATGTAGGAATGAGTGGATCCTGGATCCACCAATGCATGCACAGGTATAGTGTAGAGGGAGAACGTACCCCTGATGACGTCCGGGGCATTTTGCTCCTCCTGAGCTCTCAAGGCATAATTTCTGGCAGGTGGTCTATTATCTGGCCTCTCTGCTGGCTCAGATGCAGGCCTCTGAGATGGTCCCACAGCTTCAGATTTACCAGACCTTATACCCCTTGGTGGTGCAGGAGCAAGTCTGTCTGCTTGTGTTGGAGCAGTTGTAGTAGTTCTGCGTGGACAGTTCCTCAGCTGATGCTCTGTTGACCCACACCTCAAGTAGGCACCAGTTACTCTCCAACACTCCCCCTTATGCCACTTCAGGCAGTGTGGACATGCAGAAGATGCTGGGGCTGGTCCCCTGAACCCCATCCACGGAGGCGCCTCACGATGGCATGGGTGACCTCTCCTAGGGGTGAACTGTGGCCTGGGCCCCTGAGATTGACCCTGACCCTGTGGCTGAGCTGAACTCTGTGCAGGAGGACCCTTGAACTTCTTCCCAAATGCAGGAGCTGAACTAAACTGACCCGGGCCCCTCTTCTACTGTCTATCCCTTCTGGTCTGCTCATTGATTCTTACTTTTTCCACCTTTATTGCAGCTTCCACTAACTTGGTAAATTCTGTGATTCCTAAGGCAGTGAGCTGGATCTTGATGTTGTCATTTAGTCCCTCTTCAAATCTCTCGCACCTTTCAGCTTCATTAGGGACTATCTCCCTTCCATAGCGGCTCAATCTTACAAATTCCTTCTCATATTCGGCCACTGACAGCTATCTCTGCCTCAGGTTAATAAACTCTCTTCTTCTCTCTTTCAGGTATACGGTACCCACATATTTCTTCTTGAATTCAGAGAGGAAGAAGTCCCAAGTTCTGACTTTGCACTTCATCGACACGATGTCCCACCACTCATATGCATCATCTTGCAGCAAAGATATGGTAGCTTCCAGGTTTTGCTCTGGAGTGCAGTGGAGTTGTTTTAGGACTCTGCCTGTTCTGTTCAACCAATTCTCGGCTGCAACAGAGTCATCTTCTCTCTTGCCATAGAAATCCACTGCCCCAAACTTTCTTAACCTTTCCAGGTGTGATTTCTGCTGTGGAGCTGGTGGTGGTGGTGGTGGTGGTGCTGACATTACCCCGGCCATTTGTCTAAAGAAGTCAGCCATTTGCTGAAACATGGCCTGTGGAGGCTGAGTAGGCTCTGCTTGAGCTGGTGGAGCAGATTCCCTCATGCCCCCAGTCTCAGCTGCTGCAGGTGGAGCATGACTCTCCACTTACTCCTCAACGGCTCTCTGAGATGAAGGGTCCATATCCTATTCAAAATAAGAAAGATAAACAGATCTGCGTTAGTGTCACCTCGACTCTTACAAATGCAATGCATGGTATGGACTCAATCTAGGCCCAAAAACGCCTAAACCGTGCTCTGATACCACTAAATGTGACACCGTGCAGGTATACGGATACACGAGTAAGTAATGCCACACGGTGTACCGGTACATTCTAATATACCTTAATTAATTTATATCATGCTTGTGAATATAATTTATGAAATATAATTTATTTTAGCCATTTATCAAAAGTATTATTTATTTGAGGTTCCGAAAATTTTATAGAAAATCCGACGGAGTACCGGCTAAAAATGGAGAAAACAGTTCTTCGGAACCTGTTAAAAACACTTCCAAATAATTTCCAAACAATCCCAACTTCAATTATCAACAAAATCTCAATATTAAGATCTCAACAACATTTCAATTCCAGTTCTCAATCATCCATCACATGTGATGATCACATATAAATCACAAGTAAACATTTACTTTTCCATTCACAAGTACAATTTTCATAATTTACATAAACATCAATATACATTACACAAGTTTAATTACATAGGAGAAAAACAAAGTTAAGTTACAAAATGTCAAAATGACACCTAATGTCCTACCAATGCACTGCAGAAGTTGAGGTGACAAGGACAGCATGCGAATCTGCAGGATGGACTCACCCAGTCTGTGGTCTACTGGGCTCACGATCGGAATCTCCAGTACCTACGCGTGGCAAAAGCAACGCGCTAAGCAATAATGCTTAGTGGTGCAATAATATAATAAAGGAAAATAGCAAGAAAACAAATATATAGTGAATGTGTATGATTCATTTGTTTAGTTTGGTTATATATACATTAATTCAGTAACTTTGTTCACTTTCATTCATTTGGTTGCCCAAGTAACCTACACTAGACGACTGGACTGGATAACGGGTAAACTGGCACTGGGTATCTAGTACCTCGGGCCGTCACACCATCGGTCGCATATGCATCACCCGGTGTGCAACAGAACAGCTACCAAGCTGTAAATAATCTCAGGCACAAGGCCAAGTCTCAATGCAAAGTCAGAATGGCTAAAAGCCATGAAATCACAGAATGGCATTTTTGCCATGTGCAGTACTGCTAATTGAACCCTATTGGCATGCCAAACTATCCAAACCAATCATGTTAGGTATACTAGGGCATTTGAAACTTTTAAATTCTTCAATTTGTGCATTTCAAGTTTTGGGGTCACTATTCACCTCATTGGTCAACAAAAATGTTGACTTTTGGATAGAAAATATGTGTATTAGTTTTAACACCCCAAACATACCACATTTTGTATTTAAAACTTGTTGGAATTGATTGCCATTTCCATTTCTCAACTTAAATCTAGGAGGGCAGAATTTTCAGTTTTGGAGACCCAACTTTACTGTTCCATTGGGCCCTGTTACAGTGGGAAATTGAAGAAATGGAAAACATGAAAGTTGTTCCTTATTTTGTCTAGTTGAATTTTATTTTTTTAATCACTCCATTTGGAGTTTTGTAGCTCCAGATATGGTCCAAAAACCACAGCTGGCAGGATTACCATTCTGCAGAAATTACCATATCTACAGTAACATGAACAGTGACTGCCACTGCCATTTAGGTTAGGTTCTGGCCATAATTTGAGGTGGGTTTCTTCATGAAAGTTGTTTTTCTATGTCTTAACTTGTTGCTGTAAAAATTTCAGGTCAATTGACCAAATCTACAGTGAGTTATAGCCAAATGAACAGTTACTGTTCATTTGGTCAATTCTGCAGGGGCTGTTGCAGTGTGTCCGGATTGGGGCCAAGTTTTGATCCTCTTGCTTTGGTCTTTTGGGCATGGTTTCTTCAGAAAAAATGTGCCATTATAAGCCTAGTTTCATGTCCAATTGGCCAAACATCAATTGGACCTACACAGCCAAAGTTATGGCTGTGCAAGTGGACTGAAATTTCAGTCACTCTGCTACACTAACAAGGCAGCCTACACATTCACTTGGCTATACTATTTTTCAGTCCAATTCATGGTCAACATGCCTAAAATGGTCACTAATTGACCCTTATAATGTTCTTTCATAATTTCATAAGCTAATTCCAAGTTTCACTTCTCAAAACCCTAATGTCCAATTTAAATTACCCATAAACCTCAATTAGCACACTAGTTTAACATCCATGCATATTCATACCTTAAACATCATTTCTATCCATTCTAAATTCATTAAAACAATCAACCTCATCCTTCCTTAGAGCTTCAGAAAATTGAAGATGCCCTAACACATATAATTTACTTCAAATTCTTACAATTTCTTAACTTAAAATGATGCTCTAACAAGGATTAAAAGAGTGAGAGTGAGAGGATAGCACTAACCTCTTAGTGAGCAGAATTTTTTCTCATCAAATCTGAAATTTTCCTTTACTTTCTTAACTTTTCTTAGTAACCAAACACTTCCCCAAGAGGTGTAGACAATTTTTAATGAAGGCAATTTAGGTTTTAATGGTGAGAATTCATGGGAATGAAAGAGAGAAGAAAGAAAATTTTCATAGAGAGAGATGAGAGATTTTTAGCTAAGCTCTTTGTGGAAGAAGATGTGCAGATTTTTAATTTCATTTTCAGCCTTTTTTGTGTTTTAAGTGTATTTGGTGAAAGGTGATTGGTGGAAGAGGTTTTAATTGCATCATGGTGATGTCATAAGTCCCATTTTCATTCATTTTCTTTTCTTTTCTCCACTACTCAATTTCAATTTAATTTCTAGTAATGTTTATTCATATTTTATGTCATATTAATTATTTACTCAACTGGACAAGTCGGCCAAAAATCACCTTTGAAGGCGAAATGACCAAAATGCCCTCCGTTTGGCTTAACGGGTCAAAATTGTCTGTACCGATTGAAAAATTTTTCTAGGTATTTTCTTGGCATTCTAATGCCATGGGAATCTCAGTAATCTTTCTCTGGAGTCCCAAAAATTATTTTATAATTTTTCCCCCAGGTCTAGGGCTCCTCGTTGCGAGAACCGCAACTTCCCTCTGGTTACCCATCACTTGGGCACTGACTCATTTAACTCGGTTGTATTTTATTCCTAAAATTTTTACTAAATTTTTCTTATTAATATTTGAGTTAATTATGATTCCCAACTTTAGTTTAAATATTTTTCCGGACGTTCTAGCTGTCCGGACCGACACCGGTCACCGGAACAGTAGAATGTACGGAGTTGGTACAGGGAGGGTGTTACAACACTGGTCACCGGAATAGTAGAACGCACTACCGAACTTAGGGGTGTTACAATTTGGGTTTGTATTCTTCATGAAAGTTTTAGGTCTATATCTCATCTAACTACTGGTAAAATTTCAGGTCATTTTGACCTGCCTAGCTTGAGTTATGACCCAAACACGATTACTGTTCATGTGTACTGTTCATACTACAATTTTTCAAGTTTGGTCAGTTTGTTCACTAGGTTTTGGTCACTTTTTGGGCATGCTTCCTAAATGAAAATTGTGTCATTTAGTGCCTATTTTCAGTCTCAATTGGTCTCACACCAATTGGACTTGTAAAATTTCATTTTTGGTCCCTCAAAGTTGACTTTTGGTCATGCTTCATGCCCAATCCGAATTTGGCTTTGATTTAAACACTTCTCACACACTTAATTAGGTCACAAATAGCCATTTCTTTCCTTAAACTATGTCAAAGACATCATTTAGCACTTGTTCACATTTTTGGTCTCTAAACCCTAATGTTCAAAACCCTAATTTTTCTCCCATTTGGCCAAAACCCTAGCTTAGGTTCCATATATATTTTCTTTCATTTTCTTATGAAATTTCATCATAAATTAACTTCATTCAAAGCTTATACAACTAATCTAAAATGAAAAGAAAATTACCTCTTGTTGATTTCTTTCCAACTTCACTTTTTCTTCCAATTCTTGTTCTCCTTGCTTTTAATCTCTCAATCAAAGATCTCTTTGATATTTTCTTTTAGTGGGCTATGGAATTTATCAAGGGAATTTATGGGAATTAAAACTTGGGAGGGGAAATCAATGAGGGGAAGAAGTGGAAGAAGAAGAGAAAAAGAGAGAGAGAGAAAGAGAGAGGAGAGGGTGGTGGCCTCTTATGAAAAAAAGAAATGAAGAAGACATTTGTCTTCTTATTTATATATATATATATATATATATATATATATATATATATATATATATATGTATATATATATTTATCCCCAAAATTAGCTTATTAAAATTATAAATTTTAATTGTGCCATAAGGATAATTAAACTTAAATTTTTATTCCCTTTTTTTTTTTTACTTAATTTTTCCTTTTAATTAAATAATTAAATTTAACTATCAAAAGCCCATATGTCTTTCATTTTAATTTTGTCATAATGGAAATGAAAGTTTAAGTTTTCATTTCTTAAAATTTCCCTTACATATTTTTACTTGAATTTTTCTTCAATTTTTACCCCATAATTCAATTCATTAATTCTATTTAATTTAATTGACATTTTGGTCAAAAGTCAACTCTTGAGGTGAATTGACCAAAATGCCCCTCATCGGGTCATAATCCTTCTTTTTATAATACCCGATGAGTCCTTAGTTTTTTTTTTTTGTTCACTAGAATTTTTATTGTGTCTACCTCAATTAATTTCTATTTATTTTTGGTCCTCAAGGTGTCTTCGAATAGTATTAGTCACGGACCAAAAATGGTACTATTCATAACTCGGAGGTTCGGGGTGTTACACTATTATGCTATTTCCTAGACTTGTTTAGTAGCCCGACCTCATAACTTTTCCTCAAATCTCCTTTTCATTCTTTGGTTATTTTATTTATTCAAAGAGACTTTCACATGAAGATACTGCTACCAATATTTTACTAAATTACCTACGAGTTACCTGTAACCAGAACGCTTATGTTAGAAGGAAGTAAAAACTAAGAACAAATAAATAATGTGAACTGATGAATAGAAAGAGTAAACTCAAGAGAATAACTATTGGCCTGAAGGATCTACGTGGGGATTTTTAGTATAACTGAGCTTAATGAAAATTTCAAGAATAAAAACAAAGAAAGTAAAACGCGAGCGTTCAGCAAGGTGACAATTTAGATACTTACCTGTGTGAGGTCGAGGTTATCAAACTAACTTTGGAGATCACAAATATTGTTACTTTGATGGCTGATGGTTCCAGGACCAATACTTACTTTGAGATTGCGAGAACCAAGTTGAAATGCAGTTAAGTCGAAGCTACGGCTACCGGGTGAGAATAAGGTCGAGCTGAGAGAAGAATATGTAGATGATGGGGTGATGAAGACAAGACTGAACGGAACTGGTATGGCAGAGTGATGAACAGACTGAAAATGAAGGATTTCAGGGATCGAAAACTCTCTATCAATGGAGATACTTGAGAAAACTAGTTTCTGAAGTTTCTCAATTTTCATGCAAGCTTAGAATGGCAAAGCAGCAAGGCTGAATTAAATTTCAGAGCCTTTCCACTATAATCACCACCACCTTTTTGTTCGTCCCCTCTACAGTATTGCGTGTAGGTATTTATAGGGAACGGGTACTCCTAATGAAAGGTCAGGATCTCTCTTGTGGAGATGGAAGGTCTAGATTTCAAAGGACATGATCTGTTGTCCGAGAATTAAAGAGAATCAAAATGGATGGCTGGGATCCTATCCAGAATATCTGTCCTTTCTCTTGCTAATCCAACGGCTCAGGATCCTGCCTTACGAGATGGATCCGAGGGCTGGGAAAAAAGGCACCGGACCTGTCGTCTGTTTTTGATCCAAGGGCTCTGAGTTCATCCTTGCAAGTATAATCAACGGTGGGGATTGTGATGTACAAAACTGTCATAACTATTTTTGGTGTCTGTCAGCAATGTGGGCGATTCTACAAATGAGGCGTGCGGTGAAGATTTGATCCCGTCTGCAACGCTTTAACTACCTCGGATCTGATTATGTAGAGAGTTATTGGAAGTTATCTCATCCTCTTCGTGCTTTCCGATCTCTTATTTCTTTCAATCTCTCATATCAGGCCCCTCTCCTGATCTCTCCCATTCTAAAACCTTCCCCTCTATCCGAGCTACCTCAGTCAAAGCATTTAATTCTTCGATTAATGATGCATCCGCTTTGGTTTTCGTTTGTAATAAATGCTCAGGCCCCCTATATATATGCCGCAGCAGGGAATCTCTCCCACATTTCATTTCTCCTCTTTCCATTTTCCACTTCTCCTGTTCTAGTTTCTCCAATAATAATTCCGGCCATGGTGACCGCTTTTGATCTTTTTTCGACTATTCTCTTTGCTCCTCGACTGAAAATTTATGATCCTGGTGATCGAAGAATCATGATAACCACATCTGATGACAGTGAGAGAACCAGACTAATTTACCAATCAAGATCGAAAATATCGATCGTGTCGATTTCGAGTCGGTTTACCGATATAATCGGTGAATTGATTTCGGGCGAGAGGATTGCTAATTTCCCTCTTAATATTGGTGACTGCCTTTTGAAGTTCATTTAGCTCCTCACTAAATCAGGCGTCCCGATTGCAGCTCGATTCTGGTCGATGACATCGATGATGACTCCACTCACCATCATGAGAGTTATAGTCACTCCATCTAAGTTGCACATCTATCCAATGCCTATGGCTGGCTTTCTGATCAAACACATGTTTTGATTTAGCCACAAGACTAGGCTTTGACATAGGTCCTTACTAGGTAGGATGTAGTGCCGATCTTTAGAGATTGCCCAAATGATGTAATCTGACCTTTAAAGGTTTTTAATGATGTAATTTGATCTCTTGAGATTGCCCAAATGATGTAATTTGACCTTTTGGAAATGAAATGAAATTTTATTTGACGGTTATCATTTAATTATTGCATTGCTTATTTTCCGATCTCTGTTGTGCGTATTCGATCTGGTTCCTAACTAAATCATCCTTAGCCGATCTGTGACTCTGAACATCTGCCTTAATTCGACGACCTTAGCCAGCCGATCTCCTTTTATTTTATTTATGGTATTTTTGGAATCTTCCTACTACGTGTCAGGAAAGCCAACGGATTCCGCTAACCGATGCATCGCTTGGGACACTGTGAGCATTGAATGCTCAGATGGGTATAAATAGGGGAAGGGTCAATCAGTTTCTCCCTTATGTCATTTTCAGCACTTTACGTCTGATTCCAAAATTCTCTAATTTCTTCAAGTTTTTCCGACACCGATCACATTCTGGTAAGGGTTTTGATCTTTTCTTAGTTAAACTTATTTGGTTTCTTTTGAAAATGAGCGGCGCCGAGGGTCAGAGAGCTGCGAGTCCATCTTCTGTCCACGTTTCATGGACCTCGGAAGAGGGTGACATGATTAGATCGAGTGGCCAAGCCAGCAGAGCCCTCGTCTCGGTAACTAGTTCGGGTGCCAGACTGAGGCGAGGGGCATCTTTGAGAAGAGACATCTTGCCAATCGATGATGAGAGAAACTGATCTCCAATCTATAAGCCAGGGGTACAATCTGCGGATCGACTCCTTTGCACTGATCAAATGACATGGAGATCATCAGGCCGACCATTTCTTTGATGAGGGCGATCTCATCATGGAGTATGAAGAGCAACTGAAGGCCGGGCTCTGTTTTCCTTTGGACGAATTTTACAAAGCCATCCTAAAATTCCACCATGCCTTGGTAGCCCAAGTGCATCCGAACTCTTGACGGACTCTAATAGTCTCCCGGTGCCTCTGCCGAGCTAAGGGACTGAAACCCATAGCCAAAGTCTTTGCCGAGCTGCGTAGGCTTGCCCGAATGAAAGATGATGAATTCTGGTTCTTCCAAGCTAAGCCCCATCGTTCTCTCTTTACCGATCTTCCTTCTTCATTGAAGAATTGGAAGAACCGAATCTTTATCTTGAGGAGCAAGATTCGGAACAGCTTTGAGGGGATCCCACAGAGTTGGCAACACCTGGTCGCTCCGATCCCAAGAAGGATCACTTTAAATAAGAACGAAGACGCCGTGCTGAAAGAGTTAAAGTCTCAGGCGTCCACTCAGAAATTCTCTTGCTTAGACGCAGTAATGGCCAAACTGCAGTATTGGATGATGCGGCTGATCACTGGCAAAGAATACGAGCTTCAGCTCTCTGACCTCGGCCCTGGTACCATCTATATCTCTGGTCTCTAAATCAAACTCACTGACTTTCTTTTTTATGCAGGTATGGCGGGCGATAATGCTTCTAGGGAGAGCCGCAAACGAAAGAGGGAGGTCTCCAGAAAAGTGAGGGCGATGAAGGGGGCTGCCACTGCCGACGCTCAGACCCATCTTCGTGAATCAATAGAGGTGCCGAGCTCTCTTCCCTGACCTTAGGAGCAACCGATCCTTGAGGTAGAAGTCATCCCCCCGGCTCCTCAACAAATCGAGCTTCCACCTCCCCCTCCTCCTCCGACCTCTTCCAACGTAGAAGGGGAGTATTCTGGTCCCACAGTTAGGACACTTTTCGGGGCGCACAGCTTCTGATCCAATCATTGGAAAGGAACCGCTCTACTAGGGGGAATCCCTGCCTGGCTAAAGTCATGGGAGCTTCTATTTGCTTCCAAGAAGACCAGAACCGGTTGGCAGAGGAGAGCTTGGATGATATCTTGGCTCAGACAATGAGCTTAGGCTTAGAAGCCATCGCAAACCAGCATATTCTCAGAGAGAAAGCCCAAAGCTTGAAGAAAGAGATCCTTAAGGCGGTCCAAGATGCCTCTGTTGCAGAAGCTCAGCTCTCTTCTGCTAATGAGTACATCGCTAGAATGGAGGATTAGATGAAACGTTATGAGGAGAGGATCGTTGAAGTAGAACGGGAACTCGAAGACTCTCAAGCTGGTTAGGCTGCTGATCTCGCTCGTTATGCTGAAGACCTTCGGGCGAAGGAGGAAGAGCTTCGAGCCAAGGATGAGGAACTTCAAGCTAAGGAAGAGGAGAGCACTACGAAGGAGGTTAGGGCTTATGTGAATGCCCATAACGACCTTATGGCCAAGCTGAAGAAGCGATATCCTGAAGAGGATTTCTCCTGGATGAACGAGCTCACCCCAGAGGCCGAAGACGAAAGCGAGGAGGAGTCCGAGGGAGATAGAGAGGGTGAGCAAAATGTTTATATAGAACAGGCTGGGGGTGATCCTCCAGCCAAATGACTTATACTTTTATTTTGAAATGAAATGAAATCCCTTTTGCTCAATTTCTTGATGAGATCGGAAAGTATCCAAATTGTATGAGTGCTTGATTGTTTGAACATATTAGAACATCAAACTTAAAAGTGATTATTAATCTAAGTATGAGAGATCGGAGAAATATTGTAAGCATGAGATCGGCCTAAGGCAGAACCAAACACCGGGTAGAACTTTAGATCATTAAAATTGGAAACTTGATTTGAATTATTACGATTGGAAACACCATTAATTCGGACTGCAACCTTAACTTTGTTAAACGATTTTCCACGATATTTATAAAGGAGAGATCGAAAATAAGACTAAATGGCACGGAGACCTGATATTGGTTTGATCTCCTTTGACGAGAGATCAGAAATGAGATTGAACAGCATGGAGACTTGATATTGGTGTGATTTCCTTTGTCGAGAGATCGGAAGGCATTCGACTAGATGCGGGATCAATTTATTTCCTGATCGAGTCACTTGTAACCGAAGAATGTCGGTTGGGGTCAATTTTCAAAGTTCATTAATTTCAGTGATTGGCCAAAATATGGTGTCGACAGCTGCCCCTCTTTATATAATTTCTATTGAAGGGAATAAAGTTTTCCCATATAGGAATTATGTAAAGATTCAGACCCATATTTTGGGTGATTGGGTATCAAAAATTAAAAACATCGAGACTCAAAATTCGACCTGGAAGTTAAAGTTGGAAACTAAGATCAACTTAGATTAAGGAACTAAATGTTGATGACAGGAATTTAAATGTGAAAATTAAAAAATCAACTCGGAAATTTAAATGCATGAAATTAAAATCAACTTGGGTCAAAGAATCAGAGGTAAATGACAGGAATTTAAATGCGAAAATTAAAATCAACTTGGATCAAAGAACCAGAGGTTAATGACGAGAATTTAAATGCAAAAATTAAAATGAACTTGGATTAAGGAACCAGAGGTTGATGACGGGAATTTAAATACAAAAATTAAAATCAACTTGGATCAAGGAACCAGAGGTTGATGACAGGAATTTAAATGTGAAAATTAAAATCAACTTGGATCAAGGAATCAGAGGTTGATGACCAAAATTGAAATGCGAAAATTAGACTTGGATCAAGGAACCAGAGGTTGATGATGGGAATTTAAATGCGAAAATTAGAATCAACTTGGATCAAGGAACCAAGGGTTGATGACGAGAATTCAAATGCGAAAATTAAAATCAACTTGGATCAAGGAATCAAAGGTTGATGACAGGAATTTAAATACGAAAATTAAAATCAACTTAGATCAAGGAACCAGAGGTTGATGATGGGAATTTAAATGCGAAAATTAGAATTAATTTGGATCAAGGAACCAGAGGTTGATAGCGAGGAATTTAAATGTTGAAATTTAGAATCAACTTGGATCAAGGAACCAGAGGTTGATGACAAGAAACTTACATGCTGAAAATTAAAATTAACTTGGATCAAGGAACTAGAGGTTGATGACAAGAAACTTAAATGCTGAAAATTAAAATCAACTTGGATCAAGGAACCAGAGGTTGATAGAAAATTAAAATCAACTTGGATCAAGGAACTAGAGATTGATTGCAAGAAATTTAAAGGCAAAAATTAAAATGCTTACAAAGCAAGCCTAACCTGACACGAGAAGTTCTTCCGCGACGAAGTGTACTTAACAAGATCCCGAAGATAAACAATTAATGGAGGATGAGTTTCAAGATTTAAACCCATAACCTTCCCTTTCTTACTCACTTCCCAGGATGCCCTTTCTGTTCTCGACTTTCTTATTTTGCGAAAAGCGCCCTTCCGGGTTTTCACCCCTAGTTTTTTTTTTTATCGATCATTTCCTGCAAATCTCTTAGCAAAGTACTTGAGGTTATCAATATCCAAATCCTAATCTTATGACAAAATTTTAACAGATTAATAGCGCATAAAATAAAGATGTAAAAAAAGACAGCATTAGAGTGTGAGTATACGAGAAAGATAAATCTGAGTGTAAAGAAGATAGATTAAAGTGGAAGGATGACTTTATTAAGGCTTGAGAGAAAAAGGTACAGTTTCAAAGAAAAAGGGTACAAGGATAAATCTCACAGATTCCTTGTAGTTGACTTTGAAGTCCCTTAACTGCCATTATTTCAAGTACTCTATTGACGAATATTTGTGCCGTGGTGGCTTATTTCCTTTCCTGGTCCCGTGTCTTCTTCCGTATTCCTCCATTTTCTGGTTCTAAGGGTGCCCTTTCGGGTTTTCGCCCCTAGACTTTTATTTTCTATTCTTTATTTTTATTTTTTTTTCTTTCTATCACTTTTTTCAGGGTGCCTTTTCTGGTTTTCACCCTTCACTCATTTTACAGAAAGTGCCCTTTCGAGTTTTCACTTTCTTTCGCACATTTTGCTAGGAGCGCCCTTCCTGGTTTTCACCCCTACCCCTTTTTTTTTTTAGTACCTTTTGACAGTGTCAGCATTTATAGGTCTTGGAAATTCTTCACCGTCCATATGGGTCAACATTAGGGCCCCACTAGAAAACGCTTTTTTAACTGCACAGGGTCCCTCATAAGTTGGCGACCATTTACCCCGGGCATCGTTTTGATTTGGGAGCACCTTTTTTAGGACCAGATCTCCTGGTTGGAATTTGCATTGATGAATGCCTTTTTTAAATGCCCTAGCCATTCTTCTCTGGTATAATTGCCCATGACATGCTGCTGCTAGCCTTTCTCATCCAGCAAATTCAATTGGTCCATCCTCGATTGGATCCATTCTGACTCATCAATTCTTGATTCTTTTAGAATCCTTAGGGAAGGAATTTCTACTTTGATAGGCAAAATAGCTTCCATTCGGTAAACCAACGAATATGGAGTTGCCCTAGTTGATGTCCTTATGGAGGTCTGGTATGCATGAAGGGCGTATGGAAGCATATCATGCCAATCTCTATAGGTGACTGTCATTTTCCGGATGATTCTCTTGAGATTTTTGTTAGTGGCTTCCATTGCTCCATTCATCTGGGGACGGTATGGTGAAGAATTGAGATGTCGGATCTTGTATCGGTCATATAAACTTTGGACCTTCGGACCGTTCAAATTCTTGGCGTTGTTAGTGACGATTTCGCTAGGGAGGCCGTGTCGACAGATGACATTATTTCGGAAGAATTTGAGGAATGTGTTCTATGTGATGTGGGCATATGATATCGCTTCGACCATTTAGAAAAATAGTCAATTGCTACCATGATGAACCTATGCCCATTGGATGCCTTGGGATTAATGGGACTAATTATGTAGATACCCCACATTGCGAAAGGCCAAGGTGAGACGAGATTAAATAATTGATGAAGCGGAATGTTTATCGGGTCCGCATATATTTGACATTTATGACACTTTCGAAAGTACTCGATGCGATCTTTCTCCATAGTAGTCCAGAAGTATCCCTGTCTCATGATTTGCTTGGCCATCATATGTCCATTAGCATGGGTTGCACAATTCCCCTCATGAGTCTCGAAGAGGATCTTCCTTGCTTCTTTTGCATCTACGCACCTCAACAATTCGCCATTGGAGCTCCTTTTGTACAAAATCTCACCACTGGGAAACTATCCCAAAGCTATTCTCTTGATCATTCTCCTTTCATTTCTGCTTGCCCCTAGAGGGTACTCCCTAGTTTTGATGTAGACCTGAATATCATGGTACCAGGGTTTGCCATCAATTTCTTCCTCAGCCATGAAATAGTAAGCTGGCTCACCCCTTGCTTTGATTTGCAATACCTGAGTTGTTTGCCCATCTTCCATTTGAGCCAAGACAGCCAGAATGGCTAAGGCATCTGCGAATTAATTCTTGTCCCGACTGAGGTGAGTGAAAGAAATTTCTTCGAATCTCTTTATCAATTCCAGTAGGTACTTTTGATATGGGATTAGCTTTGGATCCTTGGTTTGCCATTCCCCCTTGACTTGATAAATGATCAAGGCTGAATCTCCATATACCTCCAATTTCCTGACTTTCATTTCGATAGCAGCCTGTAAACCCATGACATAGACTTCGTATTCCGCGACGTTATTGGTGCAGTCAAATCTTAACTTGATAGCTATTGGGAAGTGTTTTCCATCAGGGGATACTAGCACCGCTCCAATCCCATTACTAGACAAATTGACAGCTTCGTCAAAATACATTTCCCATACATCAGCTAGTTATTTTTCCTCGCCGTCGACTTCGTTAACATGCTCATTAGGGAATTCAAAATCCAAGGCTTCATAATCTTGGATAGGGTTTTCTGCTAGGAGATCAGCGATTATGCTATCTTTTACTGCTTTCCGGGTCATATAGACAATATCATATTGAGAGAGTATGACCTGCCATTTGGCTATCCTCCCTGGCATAAATGGGCTTTCAAATACATACTTGATAGGATCCATCCGGGAGATGAGCCATGTCTTATGATTCAACATGTAGTGTTTAAGCCGATTCGCCATCCAGGCCAATGCACAACAAGTCTTCTCTAGGAAAGAGTACCTTGACTCGCAATCATTGAATTTCTTGCTCAGGTAATAAATGGCCCTCTCCTTTCGTCTTGTATCATTATGCTGCCCCAAAACACATCCCATTGAATTCTGTTGGACTGCCATGTATAGAATCAATGGTCTTCCTGCCACCGGAGGGACCAATATTGGCGGGTTTGACAGGTACTACTTAATTTTCTCGAAAGCCTCTTGACAAACTAAATCCCATTGAGAGGTGTTGTTCTTTCTGAGTAGTCTAAAGATGGGTTCAGCTTTGGCAGTAAGGTTGGAAATAAATCTTGAGATGTAGTTCAGCTTCCCTAGGAAACTACGCACCTCCCTCTCTGTTTTTGGGGATGGCATTTCCTGAATGGCTCGAACTTTGTCTGGATCCACTTCTATTCCCTTCTCACTCACTATGAATCCCAACAACTTTCCAGATCTAGCTCCGAACACACATTTGGCTAGGTTCAACTTCAACTGATACTTTATAAGCCTTTCGAATACTTTCCTCAGCACTTGTACATGACTTTCTCCCTCTCTAGATTTGATGATCATATCATCCACATACACCTCTACTTCTTTGTGCATCATATCATGGAATAACGTGACCATAGCGTGTTGGTAGGTAGCCCCAGCATTCTTTAACCCAAATGGCATGACCCGATAACAGAATACCCCCCACTGAGTGATGAAAGTGGTTCTCTCTTTGTCTTCTTCATCCATGGGGATTTGGTTGTATCCAGATGCCCCATCAATACACGAACATCTACCTAATCCTACAGCATTTTCTACTAGCACGTCTATGTGTGGGAGAGGGAAATCATCCTTCAAGCTTACTTTATTGAGATCCCTGTAATCAACACACACCCTGACTCTCCCGTCCTTTTTCATTACCGGGACAACATTGGCTATCCACTGAGGGTACTTGACCACTTCCAAAAATCCGGCATCATACTGCTTTTTGACTTCATCCCTAACCTTGAGCAGGGTGTTGGGATTCATTTTTCTTAACTTCTGCTTTATCGGAATTGTTCCGGGAATTAGGGGAATTTTGTGCATCACTATCTGAGGTTCTAAACCTGTCATATCGTCATAGCTCCATGAAAATACATCCAAGAATTATTTGAGCAAACTGACCATATCTTCTAATTCTCCACTCCCCGCAACCTTAAGTTCCCTCTTTATTTCTTCTGTGCCTAGATTTATGGTGTGCGTTTCGTCCCCACAGCCCTAAGGAAGGTTCGTCTCTTTCACCCCTTTCTTTTGCAAGTTCTTCTTCAGAATCACTTGAAGTAATGGCAGTTATGGGAGTTTCAAAATTAACAAGAGGAATTTCTGAGTCTATTGAATTTTTAGGCGTTAATTGATGAATGGTCCTGAAGAAACGAAAATGGAATATATTATAAGAATGGATTTAGAAAGGAAAAGAGAATTGGATGCAAAATGTGCTATTAATTCATTAACATTTGAATCATAAGAAAAGGGTCCATTTACAGCATTGCACTTATCCCCATAGACAAAATGATCAAGTGTAGATAACAAAATGTACTTTACTCGAAATTAAGCACAGGAAGGTCCTCTGCTTCCCAATTATCCAGCTCTTGCCCCTCGGCAATTCGCGAGATCAGGGCTTCATATAGGGAGTCCAGTTGTATGACATCAACAGATGGTTCTTCGGGTGATTCTTCACCCCTCTCGGGATTCTCAAGGATTGGTTTAGTGAAGACATCTGTGATTTTCGGGACAACCTTCATTTTCCCGACTCTCTGGTCAAATCTCTGATCCCGAAGCATGTTCCTCTTCCAAAATCGCCCATCCATAAGAGCATCTTCTTCAAATCCCAAGTTGAAATGGCCAATCTTCTGGATAGCCGGTATGGGTTCAATAATCCCTGTAATGTGCCGCCTAGCCCCTTGCCTACCTCATATCCGCTCTTAAGCATCACCTTTGCAACAATAGCTGTAGCCCCTTCATCCCTCAGGATAGCTTCTTACAACTCTAGAGCCTGGAAAGAACTTTCCAAGGACTTTTTGGCTGCTTTCGCATAAGGAAGTGATTACGGCTTGGTGACCAGCATGGCATCTTTCCCCTTTAAGTGATGATCTTGCCGTCCATGATGTATTTAATTTTCTAATACAAGGTCAACGGTACGACATTTGCTGAATGGATCCAAGGTCTCCCTAGCAGCATGGTGTATGCAGGTTCAATGTCCATCACCTAGAATGTGACGTTGAAAGTGCATGCCCCGATTTGAAGTGGCAAGTTGATGTCTCCCAGTACCTCCCTCCTTGTGCCATTAAAGGCTCTTACCACCATGGCACTTTGGCATATGTTTGACCGGTTGATAGGTAGCCTTGCCAAGGTGGCATTGGGCAAGACGTTAAGCCCAAATCCGTTGTCAATTAGGACCTTAGCAATTATGCAACCTTTGCATTTTATTGTCACATATAAAGCCTTGGTGTGCTTCAAGCCAGCCGGGTCTATCTCCTTTTCCGAGCAAGTGATGAAACTGGATGCCTGAATCTATCCCACTATCTTCTTGAATTGCCCCGGTGTGATATCGGGGTTTACAAAGGCCTAATCCAGAATCTTTTGTAGGGCTTGGTGATGCACTTCCGAGCTTAAGATCAATGACAGCAATGAAATCCGAGTAGGCGTCTTCCTTAGTTGCTCGACAACATCATATTCACTTTGCTTCATTATTTGAAGCAACAATTCCTCTTCTCCACTCGATCCAGCAGGTTCTCCTTTCTTAACTTTCTCAACCTCCTCTTCCGTGCTCTCTTGTGGCTTTCCCATCTTTACTTTCCCTCTTTTCTTTTCCTTCTTATCATTCCCATAACATCTCCCACTCTGGGTTATAAATTCTACCTCTTGCTCAGGTGGGGAGGAATTGCTGGTAGTGACAGGTTCGGGTTTTGATTGGGGAGTAGCATTGATGGAGAGTCCGATATAAGTCATTCTAAAGTGTTCATGGGGGGCGAAGCACAGTTTAGGGGGTGTCGAGGGAGGAGTATAGGCAAGGTTAGGAGTTGATGTACTGCTGGATACTTCTTGAGTGAAGACTTGGAAATTGTAGTTCCAAGGCACAGCATGAGTGTTTGTGATTGGGAGCTGAGGCAAGGTTCGGATGACTGTTACTGGTGGTGGTGGTGTTGGTGCATTGGGGGCAGAGAAGGTTAGTCTGGGATTGGAGGTGGAGGCATTTTAGCTGAATCTGGCTGTATTTATTTCGCCCTCCACTTTCGACCTAGTTTGGCAACTCAAAATTTTAAGGGACAACAAGTTCTGGACCTCTTGCCGGAATCCTTCACAGTCGCGAAGGTCATGATCAGCTGCTCTGTCACACCCTACCCCTCTGTAAGGCATAACATGATCCCGTAGTATACCTAATGAATTACCAACTTCATCTACTGATAACCCATTAAATACACTACAAGGGATTTTAAAACTTTTCTTACTTCTTTTTACAGTGGTGAGCACTATTTACAGGTGTTAAAAAATTTTTTGAACTGAAGTGAAACAGCTAATACATTTAAATTATTAGTAATTCCTGTAAAAATTTTGGCAGAGTGCCATTTGTATTTTGAATAAAACAGTCTTCAAAAACCTGTAAAAAGCACTTCAAATATAATTTTCAATCTCAAACTCCAACAGTTAATCAACACAATATGTTTCTCAACTCAAATCCATAATAATTTTTCAGTATTTTCAAAGGCTGAGATAAAAGAAATATATCACAATATTTACAAACCAAAATAATTTACAATTTATTTTACAACTTCAATGTACAGTTTTAATTTACAACTGCTCAAAATCAAAAACACTATATACATACAGTGAACATACATTACAATACAAAATGCAGAATATGGTATAGTCAATATACCCAATGATCTCTCAATGTAGTACTAGCAGCCTAGTCTGTTGCCCTGTCAGTCTGTCTACCTGCGAAAGCAATGAAAAGCTATCGCTGAGCCAATGTCTCAGTGGTGCACAACATTAACACAATGTAACTTTAAATCACAAATCATAAGTCATATAAATAATGGATACTAAAAACCATAGTTAAATTCAAAGACAGTGAATGTTAATAAGAATTTAAACTCCATTTCACAATATTACAATGAATATTAATAAATCATACACACAGCTTAATCATGTTCCAAAGTTCAATTCGTCCCAAAAGCCGATGGCTAGTGAGGAATTCAATTCGTCCCAAAAGCCGATGGCTAGTGAGGAATAACATAGCTAGCTAGCAATAATATGAGTACTCATTCTATTCGTCCTCAATAGGCACACACCTCAACACTTCAGCCAGAGAGGGAATTCAATTCGTCCCACTAGACAAGCTAGCGAGGAATTCAATCAATATACATGATAGATGTGGTTTCAAACCATTTACAATGCTTTTCAATCAATAAGTATCCATCAAATATCATTCAAACAATTTTTCACAATTTCAAACAATGTTATACAAATAGTCATAATTTTTTTCAATTTAAAATTCAAAAGAAATAACTGTTGTGCACAAACCTCTAATAACTGTCTCTTGGCTCTGACTCAGTGTTTCCTTCCCCTTCCCTGAGTTTTTGCTAACTGAGAAACACAATTTGAAATATTTCAGTGCTCATTTAAACTATTTCTAACAATAAGACTTAATACTTAATTTATTGAATTTTATTATTTCCTTAGTCAACCTAAGATGTTGACCCTCAATGCAGCCTAGGCGAATTAGGTTTTAATGTTACCAAAATGTCACATTTTATGGCCTATTGGTATTGGTACATGTTACCCAATTCATGTTCATGTATAGTGCATTTTATTACAATTTGTCAGATTCCGGTATACTAATTTGACCTAGCCAGATGACCTAGTTCCCTCGGTTTTCGGATTTGGGTCAAAACCACAAACGTGTAAGTCTATGTCTTATTGTACACAGGGCAAAATTTCAGGTCATTCTGAGTTATGTAGACCAAGTTATGGTCAATCTACCAATGCTGGTCAGAATGCATCAAAATGCTCACTTTAGGTCATTTTTAGGTCACTTTTGGTTCGGCCAGTTTTTGGACCTGAAATTGTGTAAGCTATTTGGCTTGGTTTTGTCCATTTTTGGGATTTAGTGTCTTCATAAGAATTGTAGATATATGTCTAAACTATTCATGATAAAAATTTCAGGTCAATTGGACCTGTTTTGAGTGAGTTATGGCCAAAACACTAACTGCTGCCCAAATGGTCAATTTTCAGGCTTTCAAAGCACTAATCCGGATTTGGTCATTTTTCAAGTCACCTTCCAAGCAGAATTTTGATAAGCTTCCTTCATGAAAGTTGGCACATTTTGTGCCTAGTTTCACCTCCAATTGGTCTCATACCAATTGGAGTTACACACTTAAGGTTCTAAGCCAAAACCTACACTGCCCTGCAACATACACTGCATCACATACCAAAGGACACATTCAACACTTACCAAGTCACTTCCTTCATGCCATTTCTATTTTGTACCATAACATAAACACATTTAGCAACTCATTTTTGGTCATTTTGTCAGCTTGTAACCACACTCAATATGCACATTATAGTCCAGAATTTTCCAAGTCCAAATTACAAACAATTTAACCACATGACAAGCTCATTTACATGTCCAAACTCAAACCTCTATACACATATACATGCTGTCATAACAAGCACCATAATTCAACAATATAATTCTATAACCAAACCATGAAACAACACATTTTGGTCCACACTTCAAGTTTGCCGAATTGTTCATTTCCTTCCATTAGTTTCCAAGCTTCCAAAATCAAGTGTACTATCACATACATCTAGTATACATTATCCAATTTATTCCTACACACATAAACACTTACATCAATACTTTAATCTACAATTTACATGTAAGTATAAACTGCTCTTATTGAAGTTCCATGGCTACCAAAAATGTACCTCTCCCTTAACTCATCAAACTTTAAAAATCCTTCCACAATTCAACTACCCATAACATCCATGCAAGGTTTAATGAAACAATAATAAAAAATACATACTTACCACTTTTGAAACTCTTCAAAACCTCACCAAAACTTGATTTTCTTGCTGCCTATCTACTGTCCAAGTTGTATAGAACAACTTTAGTGAAGGAATCAAGTGGAATGGAGGTGGAATTCATGGTTGCATGGAGCTTGTAAAAATGCGGCCATGGAGGTTTCTTTGCTTCTTGGATTCGGCTGGTCTTGGCAAGGTTGAAGAAGATGAATTATTTCTACCCAAAAGATGTGTAGTGGTCCACTTAAGTGGAGTGATTGGAGCACTAAGTAGAAATTTAATGTTTATTTATTCTAAGGTTTCCAAATTCCACATTTAACTCCTATCTTTTGCTATTTGAATTAGGTACCACCAATTTAATTTTTCATGACATTTTCCAAGTGTAACATCATTTATTTTTAATGGAAATTTAGGTCAAAAGATAACTCGGAGTGTCAAATGATCACAATGCCCCTGTTTGAGTTGCATTCTCGATTTTTCGGTAACACCGAGTTTTGTCGTTTTCTCATTTTTCTTTGTACTAATTAATTAATTTTTCTTTGATATTTCTAATGATATTTATACTTCAATAGGTCTTTAATTATGTCTTAAAAATATTTTCCAGGGTTTTCCGCGGTCCAGGGCTAGTCAACGGTGCACGCCGCAACTTCCCGGTGCAGTCACCCATCGCTAAGGTTTTCGGCTCGTTTAACTTGGTTACATTTCATTGCTATTATTTTTCCTTTGTTTTTCTTGTATTTTTTTTTTCTTGTATTTCGTTATTTTATGTCTCCTCATCCATATCTAAGTATAGTTCTAGACATCCTAGCTATCCGGACAACACTGGTCACTGAAACAGTGGAACGCACTACCGAATATAGGGTATAATTCTCCCCCCCTTAAAATAAATTTCGTCACGAAATTTTGCCTGGTATCAGTTTTTGAACAGCTGTGGGTGCTGTCTCCTCATGTCCTCTTCACGTTCCCAAGTAGCTTCCTGGCCTGTATGATGGTTTCACAGTACTTTAACCAGGTGTATCTATTTATTCCTCAACTGCTTCACCTCATATGCCAGAATTTCTATGGGTTCTTCCTCATATGAGAGGTCTGGATTTACCTCAATCTCTTCAACTGATAGTACATGAGATGGGTCAGATCTCTGCCTCCTTAACATGGACACATGGAAGACACTGTGTATCCTTTCTAGCTCTGGAGGTAATGCTAACCGATATGCCAAATGACCCACTCTTTCCAGAACCTCATATGGTTCGATAAAGCGAGGACTCAGTTTCCCCTTTCTGCCAAATCTCATAATCTTCTTCCAAGGAGAAACTTTGAGGAATACCTTATCACCCACTGCATATTCAATGTCTCTTCTCTTTAGATCAACATAGGACTTTTGACGGTCTGATGCATCCTTGAGTCGATCTCTGATCAATTTGATCTTTTCCTCTTTCTGCTGAACAATTTCTGGCTCAATCATCTTCCTTTCACCTACTTCATCCCAATATAGGGGAGTTCTGCACTTTCTGCCATACAAAGCTTCATATAGAGGCATCCTAATGCTTGATTGGTAGCTGTTGTTATAAGCAAACTCAATCAAAGGCAAGTGTGTATCCCAAATACCTTCAAATTCAATCACACAAGCCCGTAGCATATCCTCCAATATCTGAATTACCCTTTCAGATTGGGCATCTGTCTGTGGGTGGAATGCTGTGCTGAAGTTCAATCTAGTTCGTAGGGCTCTC
The DNA here is from genome assembly GCF_030052815.1 of Hevea brasiliensis. Taxonomy (NCBI): domain Eukaryota; kingdom Viridiplantae; phylum Streptophyta; class Magnoliopsida; order Malpighiales; family Euphorbiaceae; genus Hevea; species Hevea brasiliensis. The sequence goes on along the minus strand of NC_079499.1, from coordinate 37,382,906 downwards.
TGAAGACTATCCCAAAATCTAGAAGTGAACCTAGGATCTCTGTCAGATACAATCGATACTGGCACTCCATGCAGTCTTATAATCTCATTTATGTATAATCTGGCCAATCTCTCCAGGTTATAGTCCATCCGGACTGGCAAAAAGTAAGCAGACTTGGTCAGTCTGTCAACAATAACCATACTGCATCATGTCTATTCTGTGTCCTTGGAAGTTCCGTAACAAAATCCATAGTTATCCATTCCCATTTCCACTCTGGTTCTGACAATGGATGTAACAAACGAGTTGGAACTTGATGTTCTGCCTTTACTTGCTGACAAGTTAGGCATTTGGAAACAAATTCAGCTATATCCCTCTTCATATCCATCCACCAGTAATGCTCTTTCAGCCCTCTATACATTTTAGTTCCACCAAGGTGCATAGCAAAAGGAGACTCATGTGTTTCTTTTATAATGATCCGTCTCAATTCCACATCATTAGGAACGCACATTCTGCCCTGATGTAGTAGTAAACCATCATCTCTCATAGAGAATTTAGGTTTTTTGCCCTGCTGGACTTCTTTCAGTAGCTTTTGATATTTTTCATCACTCTGAGCAGCCATTCTGATCTAATCAATCAACACTGGCTGTACATGCCATGCAACTACTATCTGTCCCTTATCATCAATCTCTAAACTGGCATGCTATGCTTTCAACTCATGTACCATGGACAAAGGAGAAACTCTGAGACTTGCCATAGTCTTGCGACTTAAGGCATTAGCCACCACATTTGCTTTCCCTGGCTGATAGTCTATTAAGAAATCATAGTCTTTAATCAGTTCTCATCTCCTCTGCCTCAAATTCAATTCCTTCTAGGTGCCCAAATACTTCAAGCTCTTGTGATCTGTGTAAATGGAGGATACACCTCTGCCGCTTTCTCTCTCCACCTCTGGGCATACTCCTTGAAGCTTTCTCTTTCTCTCTGTACCAGATTTTGGAGGTCTCTCCTTGTGGGGGAAACATCACAGTTAAATTTGTACTATTTCAGAAAGGCGTCGGCCAAATCTTTCCAGGAGCGCAGTTTGCTCCTGTCTAACTGAATACACCATCTCAGGGCTGCCCCAGAGAGACTTTCATGGAAGAAATGGACCAGGAGTCTATCATCATCAGTCAAGGTGGACATCTTGGCAATGTAAGTAGCCAGATGAATGCGAGGCTCTGAGTTCCCGGTGTATTTGTTGAAGTCCGGGACCTTAAACTTGGGTGGTACTACCAAGTCTGGTACCAATCTCAGCGATGATACATCTACTGAATCGTACATATTTAGTCCCTCTATTGCCCTTAATCTCTCTTCTAGAGTAGATAACTTCTCATTCTCTCTTATTTTACTTTCTCCTCCTACGGCATGAACTATTCCCCCAGTTGGTAAATAAGGGGCAGGGTGAACTGCAGGGATCAGGATTGAAGGGTGTGGCTCGGCATTTGGCACAGCCAGGTAGTAGGATAAGGGTAGATCATTATTTAAAGGAGTCGGATTGACAGTGATTGTCGGATCCGAAATAGGTGGTTGAAAAGTAAAAGAGGTTAAAGCTTGGTGTGAATCAACCGTTATAGGAGGTGGGGGAGGTAGTGGCAAGTTTGGCTCTGATGCAAGTTTATTTTGGGACATCTCCCTCATCAGTTTCATGAGCTCTGAGACTTGGTCTCTTAATTCGAAAACTTGTCCTTGTAGGTTCTAAACTTGTTCCTGATCTTCCATTAGTTTCTTCGTTCCTGATCTTCCATTAGTTTCTTCGTTCGTGATCTTGTTAAGTACACTCATCTAGGTCGAACTGCTTGTTCGGTCAGGCTTGCTTTTCTTGAAGCAATGTTGATTTCCTGAGTGAAAAAAAAGGTCTTTAAATGAATTTCAAATTTCATTAAAATTTAAAGGTCCTAATTTGGACAAAGGATACGGTGGCATCTGAAAGCCAGGAATGAGATCTGAAGAAGGATAATTGCATCAACTTTATCATGGCATCACTAGATAGTCCGATGGTGAATGACTGGATTGAATGCGTGTCTATGATACTTGTCCATATGGCGCATTCAACTTTTCGCATAACCCTAGCGAGGAAAGTTCCTACGGGAGTCATACTATTCATTCACAATTTTGCTAAACAATGGCCCAAAGCTATTTTATTAATCGAATAGTTCATACATAACATTCTTTTACATTGGCATAGCTCAGGGAGACTCTTTATAATGTAATGACATCTTTTGAGATATTCATAAAGTCTTTCTTCTTGTCTGGCAGGGTCAAACATCTTCAGGGCATATTCGGATTCTAGCAAGTGGTCATGATGGAGAGTAGCTTTTCAACATTTTCTCTTAGCTCTTGATGGAGAGTAGCTTGTCTTTCTTTTTCCTTTCTTTCTTTAGCACACTCCTTCAGAATATCATTGATAAGCTGTGCTTGCTCTTTCAGTTCAAGCTTCTTCTTTTTACCCTCTTTTTTTACTCTTCCATGAGTATCTCTTGGTACTTCATTTTCTCTTGCAATTCGTTATTCCAAACTCCTGCCTCCTTTATTGTGTCTTAGAGAAAGATCTTTTCCCTTTCCCATTGTATTTCTTGCTCCTCAAACCCTACTTTTTCAGTCCTGAGCCTTTTTACCTCTCTTTTGAGGACCTGCTGTTAGTCCTCCAACTGCTTATCCGTTCTTATAATTGTTGGTTCTCAATATCTGCTTTTTGTAGAGAGTCGACCAAACGAGGGTTAGCTTCTTTTGAAAGGATGTTTCGATGGGGGATGTTACCTTCGAGTTCCGTTGGCTCGGCAGCTGGGTGTCCTTGATCCTTGCTGGCCCTCCATTTAAGATAATTTTCCGTGGCACTCGGACCTTTAGGCGATCTCTCCATTATAGTGATACTCTCCCAGGATTTGTGGGCTACTTTCAATTCCTCCTCACTACCGTGCTCATGATAGAAGTGACCTTGATGGTATTCTTCAATACTAAGTGCGAACTGAGTTAAGCTGAACTACCTCATTACCAATGCTGGGACGTAACTCGTATATCCGGTTGCTCCGATTAAAGATACTGAATAATTACTTCCCGTGCTGAACAAAATAGGTAGACTTGGTGCCCATAATTTCCTCCAGCAGTAGTTGTGATTGTTGAAGCTTAGAATCCACTCTTGCCACTGCAGTTCGTCCTTTGGGCTGATTATTAATCTAGTCATTTTCTCAATAAGAGGCTGGTCTGGGTACCAAGATAACCCCTTTGTCTCTATAGGGCACATGTGACTGATGATCCAGAGGTGCAACAATTGAGAATAGCACTTAATGGATCCCCTGCCTTGTTATCTACAGTAAGTAAGAGTCAACAGAGTCTCCGCAAGGATTGCCGGTATTGGGTTAACCTTCTGCCTTTCTACTGCCCAGAACATCTCCGTGACACCGCAGGTTATAATTCCCAAAGGCTCAGGGAATAAGATCAGGCCATAGATCCCCAAAGCTAGTGCTAATAAAGCTTGCTCCCATTGTTCATCTCGGATGTACAGGTCCAACTGCTTCTTAAGGTTGGTACAATACCACCCGTGTGTGTTCCCTTTGATAGTTTTTCTTGCCTTCGCTTCTTTTGGGGGAATTCCCAATATATGCGAAAACCGTTTCCAAGTCTGCCTATGCTCGAGGTGTAGGTATATCCGATTCTGTATAAGGAATTTCTAGCAGTGCCTGATATTCTTCCATAGTAGGGGTCGTATCGATGTCATTGAAAGAGAGCACCCCGTACTTGGGGTTCCAAACTGACAACATGGCTTTTAGTGCTGGAACTTGAACTTTAACCTGTATCTAAGTCACAATCCTTTTGTATTTTTCCTCGAACTTTGCCTTGACGTGATCGAGAAGCGACCTCCAACTCCTAGATAGATCCTCGAGATTGGTCATTCTGACCTTGACTTTATTTAGGTCTAATGGAGGTAACAAGCTAGTATCTGCCCTGGTGACATCACTTTGTGGGGGCACTGAACTATGAGGCGGTCCGGACCACGGTTTAGGATTCTGTTCTGGTCTAGGAACTTCTTCTGCTGGCTGACTTAAGGATGCCATTTTAAAATTGATGTTTATTCTTTTACAGATCCTAATTCTGTGATGCCTGCGAAGAAAACTTGTCAACAGGACAAATTCAGGTAAATTTGAATTATATTGTTGGCAGGGTGACACCCACACATTTGTCAAAGTAGGAAAATGTGTACATCCTCCTAACAGTATGATCCAAAATTACCCTCAAAAATAAAAAACATAAGAAAATAAAAACAGAGTAGGGTGAGAGCAAGTATGTCCCTTTTGTCCTAAAATAGGGAAAATCCTAGTACCGGGTAAGTGCTATTTAATCGAATAGTTCTATCTTATGAGGTAGCTTGCTACAGCTTCCAGCTACTCTGATAGTTTAGCTCAAGTTCTAATTTTTTAAAAGCCGCAGGTTCCCAAATTGCCCCTACTGTAAATAGTAGAGCCTCTTTCCATCACCATGATACTAACGGGAGAGTTCCACGGGTATCACGATAAATGGAATGAGTTTCAATCTGAGTAGAAGCCTTCACGGATATTAACGGGTAAAACCCACGAGTACCACTACATGACTCCCTTCTATTTTCCTAAAGGGTAAGAAAGCCTGGGTATAGGGCTGAAGTGTGTGAGGACATTGTGTAAGTACTCAGTGTGTGAAGGGACATATTTACCTCTTCCCTTCGTGGGGTATTTTTACATTTTTTTTTCCCGAAAGTTGCTGTGGGAAATAAGACAAGCAAAAATGGTTAGAACAATAACAAATAAACATATCAAGATTTTCGAATTTTGGAAATTAAACCCCCCCCCCTCTAATTACGAATTCAATTTATATGAGCGTATAACTAAATCTATTCTTAGTCCTCTAAATCAGGGTAAAAAAAAAAAGTCCCCAGTGGAGTCGCCAAGCTGTCGCAAGGTATTTTTCGGTCGCCTGGACGAAGGCTCTTCACTGAAGTGGGAAAAGTGAGGAGCCGCCACTTTAATTTTGAGGGAAATTAAAGAAAACCATTCGTGAAAATAAATTTAAAAGAAACCACTTCGAAAACAGAGATTCTAGGTTTGGGGTCCATATATGGGCGAGGAAGGTGTTAGGCACCCCGCCTCGTCCCTCAGTGAAGGTAAACAGATTTAATGTTATGCTCTTTTATAAATTAAAAGGGTAATTAGGGGGTTGAGATAGTGATAATGTTAATCCTTTGTGCAAAATAAAGGGATGTTTGATATTTCACTTATCTTGGGTTGCCCAGGAACACAAGTTCGCGAGATGGCCCTTTAGTGAATAAGTGTTTGAGTGAAATTGTTTTGTGTATTGGGGTCATGTCATTTAGTTTGAATTTTGTTAAGAGAGCTCGGGTAGGGAACTTCTCCCGATCTCTGGATATATTTTATTAAGAGTTTCGAATGGGAGATTTCGGATAAGAACTCTCCTCCGATCTCCCTGTTTTAATTTAGGAGAGAATCAAGTAAGAACTCTCCCCCGATCTCTTAGGATATTTGGTTTCAAATTTGATGAAAGATCTCGGATAAGAACTCTCCTCTGATCTCCGCATTTTTTATTTGAATGAGGATCAGGTGAGAACTCTCCCTCGACCTCTTTGGTTCAAAATTTTAAATGGAGGATCTAGGATAAGAACTCTCCTCCGATCTCCACGTTTTTTTTTCGAATGAGGATCAGCTAAGAACTCTCCACCGACCTCTTAAAGTATTCGACTTAAAGTTTTAATGAAGGATCTTAGATAAGAACTCTCCTCCGATCTCCGTGTTTTGTTTGAATGAGGATCAGGTAAGAACTCTCCCCCAACCTCTTAAAGTATTCGTGACATATGACCGATCTTTTCACCGCTCTCGTATATAACTACCTTGTCCGAACTCTTCGGCTGGCTACATCTGATCTCTCTCGGTTACTAGTCTGAGGTCCAACCTTATTTGGGTTCCCGCTCTATTATGCTATTTCCTAGACTTGTTTAGTAGCCTGACCTCATAACTTTTCCTCAGATCCCCTTTTCATTCTTTGGTTATTTTATTTATTCAAAGAGACTTTCACGTTAAGATACTGCTACCAATATTTTACTAAATTGCCTATGAGTTACCCGTAACCAGAATGCCTATGTTAGAAGGAAGTAAAAATTAAGAACAAATAAATAACGTGAACTGATGAATAGAAAGAGTAAACTCAAGAGTATAACTATTGGCCTGAAGGATCTACGTGGGGATTTTTAGTATAACTGAGCTTAATGAAAATTTCGAGAATAAAAACAAAGAAAGTAAAAACGCGAGCGTTCGGTAAGGTGACAGTTTAGATACTTACCTGTGTGAGGTCGAGGTTATCAAACTAACTTTGGAGATCACAAATATTGTTACGTTGAAGGCCGATGGTTTCAGGACCAATTCTTACTTTGAGATTGTGAGAACCAGGTTGAGATGCAGTTAAGTTGAAGCTAGGGCTACCGGGTCAGAATAAGGTCAAGCTGAGAGAAAAATATATAGATGATGGGGTGATTAAGACAAGACTGAACGGAAATGGTATGGCAGAGTGATGAACAAACTAAAAATGAAGGATTTCAGGGTTCAAAAACTCTCTATCAATAGAGATACTCGAGAAAACTAGTTTCTGAAGTTTCTCAATTTTCATGCAAGCTTAGAATGGCAAAACAGCAAGGCTGAATTAAATTTCAGAGCCTTTTCACTACAATCACCACCACCTTTTTGTCCGTCCCCTTTATAGTATTGCACGCAGGTATTTATAGGGAACGGGTGCTCCTAATGAAAGTTTAGGATCTCTCTTGTGGAGATGGAAGGTCTGGATTTCAAAGGACATGATCTGATGTCCAAGAATTAAAGAGAATCAAAATGGATGGCTGGGATCCTATCCAGAATATTTGTCCTTTCTCTTCCTAATCCAACGGCTCAGGATCCTGCCTTACAAGATGGATCCGAGGGCTGAGAATAAAAGGTGCCAGACCTATCATTTATTTTTGATCCAAGGGGTCCGAGTTCATCCTTGCAAATATAATCAACAGTGGGGATTGTGATGTACAGAACTATCATAACTGTTTTTGGCGTCTGTCAGCAATGTGGGCGATTGTGCAAATGAGGCGTGCGGTGAAGATTTGATCCCGCCTGCAATGCTTTAACTAACTCAGCTCTGATTATGTAGAGAGTTATTGGAAGTTATCTCATCCTCTTCATGCTTTTCGTTCTCTTATTTCTTTTGATCTCTCTATTTTGACCCTTTTCCAATCTCTCATATCGGGCCCCTCTCCCGATCTCTCCCATTTTAGAACTTCCCCTTTATCCAAGCTGCCTCAGTCAAAGCATTTAATTCTTCAGTTACCGATGCATTCGCTTCGGTTTCCATATGTAATAAATGCTCAGGCCCTATATATATATGCCTCAGCAGGGAATCTCTCCCACATTTCATTTTTCCTCTTTCCATTTTCCACTTCTCCTGTTCTAGTTTCTCCGATAACAATTCCTGCCATGGTGACCGCTTTTGATCTTTTTCTGATTATTCTCTTTACTCCTTGACTGAAAATTTATGATCCTGGTGATCGGAGAATCATGATAACCACATCTAATTATAATGAGAGAACCGGACTAATTTACCGATCAAGATCGAAAATATCGATCGTATCGATCTCGAGTCAGTCTACCGATATAATCTATGAATCGATTTCGAGCGAGAGGACTGCTAATTTCCCTCTTAATGTCGGTGATCGCCTTTTGAAGTTCATTTGGCTCCTCACCACATCGGGCATCCCGACTGCAGCTCAATTCTGGTTGATGACATTGACGATGACTCCACTCACCATCATGAGAGTCATAGTCACTCCATCTGAGCTGCACATCTATCCAATGCCTATGGCTGGCTTTTTGATCAAACACATCTTTTGATTCAGCCACAAGACTAGGCTTTGACATAGGTCCTTACTAGGTAGGATGTAGTGCTGATCTTTAGAGATCGCCCAAATGATGTAATCTGACCTTTAAAGGTTCTTAATGATGTAATCCGATCTCTTGAGATCGCCCAAATGATGTAATCTGACCTTTTGAAAATGGAATGAAATTTTATTTGACGGTTATCATTTAATTATTGCATTGGTTATTTTCTGATCTCTGATGTGCGTATCCGATCTGGTTCCTAACTAAATCATCCTTAGCCAATCTGTGACTCTGAACATCCGCCTTAATTCGACAACCTTAGCCAGCCGATCTCCTTCTATTTTATTTATTCTATTTCTGGAATCTTCCTACTACGTGTCAGGAAAGCGGGCGGATTCCGCTAACCGATGCGTCGTTTGGGACACTGTGAGCATTGAATGCTCAGACGGGTATAAATAGGGGAAGGTTCGGTCAGTTGCTCCCTTATGTCATTTTCAGCACTTTGCGAGCGATTCCAAAATTCTCTCGTTTCTTCAAGTTTTTCCAACACTGATCACATTCCGGTAAGGGTTTTGATATTTTCTTAGTTAAACTTCTTTGGTTTCTTTTGAAAATGAGCGGCACCGAGGGTCAGAGAGCTATGAGTCCGTCTTCTGTCCACATTTCGTGGACCTCAAAAGAGGGTGACATGATTAGATCGGGTGGTTAAGCCAGCAGAGTCCTCGTCCCGGTAACTAGTTCGGATGCCAGACAGAGGCGAGGGGCATCTTTGAGAAGAGACAACTTGCCAATCGATGAGTTGCCTTCAGTCTTGAGAGAAACCGATCTCCAATTTATAAGCCAGGAGTACAATCTGTGGATCGACTCCTTTAACCTGATCAAATGCCATGGTGATCATCGGGCTGACCATTTCTTTGATGAGGGCGATCTCATCATGGTGTATGAAGAGCAACTGAAGGCCGGGCTTTGTTTTCCATTGGACAAATTTTACAAAGCCGTCCTAAAATTCCATCATATCTCTGTAGCCCAAGTGCATCCGAACTACTAGAGGACTCTAATAGCCTTCCGGGGCCTCTCCCGAGCTAAGGGACTGGAACCCACAGCCAAAGTCTTTGCCGAGCTGCATAGGTTCGTCCGAAGGAAAGATGATGAATTCTGGTTCTTCCAAGCTAAGCCCCATTGTTCTCTCTCTACCGATCTTCCTTCTTCATTGAAGAATTGGAAGAACCGGTTCTTCATCTTGAGGAGCAAGATTCAAAATGGCTTTGAGGGGATCCCACAGAGTTGGCAACACCTGGTCTCTCCGATTCCAAGAAGGATCACTTTAAATAAGGACGAAGATGTCGTGGTGAAAGAGTTAAAGTCTCAGGCGTCCACCCAAAAATTCTCTTGCTTAGACGCAGTGATGGCCGAACTACAGTATTGGATGATGCGGCTGATCACTGGTGAAGAATAGAAGCTTCAGCTCTCTGACCTCAGCCCTGGTACCACCCACATCTCTAGTCTCTGAATCTTAGCGAACTCACTGACTTTCTTTTTCGTGTAGGTATGGTGGGTGGTGATACTTCTAGGGAGAGCCGCAAACGAAAAAGGGAGGTCTCCAGAAAAGTGAGGGCGATGAAGGGGGCCGCCACTGCCGATGCTCAGACCCCTCATCGTGAATCAATAGAAGTGCCGAGCTCTCCACCCCAACCTCAGGAGCAACTGATCCCTGAGGTAGAAGTCATCCCCCCGGCTCCTCAACAAATCGAGCTTCCACCTCCCCCTCCTCCTCCGACCTCTTCCAACGTAGAAGGGGAGTGTTCCGGTCCTACAGTTAGGACACTTTCCCGAGGTGCACAACTTTTGATCCAATCATTGGAAAGGAACCGCTCTACTAGGGGGAATCCCGACCTGGCCAAAGTCATGGGAGCTTCTATTTGCTTCCAAGAAGATCGGAACCGGTTAGCAGAGGAGAGCGTGGATGATATCTTAGCTCAGAAAATGAGCTTAGGCTTAGAGGCCATTGCAAACCAGCATATTCTCAGAGAGAAAGCCCATGGCTTGAAGAAAGAGATCCTTAAGGCAGTCCAAGATGCCTCTGCTGCACAAGCTCAGCTCTCTTCTGCTAACGAGTACATCGCCAGAATGGAGGATCAGATGAAACGTTATGAGGAGAGGATTGTTGAAGTAGAATAGGAACTCGAAGACTCTCGAGCTGGTTGGGTTGCCGATCTCGCTCGTTATGTTGAAGACCTTCGGGCAAAGGAAGAAGAGCTCCGAGCCAAGGATGAGGAACTTTAAGCTAAGGAAGAGGAGAGCACTACAAAGGAGGCCGGGGCTTATGTGAATACCTATAACGACCTTATGGCTGAGCTGAAGAAACGATATCCTAAAGAGGATTTCTCCTGGATGAACGAGCTCACCCCAGAGGCCGAAGACGAGAGCCAGGAGGAGCCCTAGGGAGATAGAGAGGGTGAGCGAAATGTTGATGTAGAACAGGTTGGGGGTGATCCTCCAGCCGAATGACTTGTACTTTTATTTTGAAATGAAATGAAATCCCTTTTGCTCAATTTCTTAATGAGATCGAAAAGTATCCAAATTGTATGAGTACTTGATTGTTTGAACATATTAAAACATCAAACTTAAAAGCGATTATTAATCTAAGTATGAGAGATCGGAGAAATATTATAAGCATAAGATCGGCCTAAGGTGGAACCAAACACCGGGTAGAACTTTAGATCATTAAAATTGGAAACTTGATTTGAATTGTTAAGATTGGAAACACCATTAAGTCGGACTGCAACCTCAACTTTGTTAAACGATTTTCCATGATATTTATAAAGGAGAGATCGAAAATAAGACTGGATGGCACGGAGACCTGATATTGGTTTGATCTCCTTTGACGAGAGATCGGAAATGAGATTGGAAGGCATGGAGACTTGATATTGGTGTGATTTCCTTTGTCGAGAGATCAGAAGGCATTAGACTAGATGCGGGATCGGTTTATTTCCTGATCGAGTCACTTGTAACCGAAAAATATCGGTTGGGGTCAATTTTCAAAGTTCATTGATTTCGATGATCGACCAAAATATGGTGTCGACAAGTTGCAAAGGGATCTTCGAAGGAGAAATGAAAGTTTGAGTAAGTTGGGTTGACAAAAGAGGTTTGTGCACAATAAACTTTAATTTATCATTTTCTAATTGAAAACTTATTTAGCTATGCATTGTGAATTAGTTATACTAATTATGGGTTTTGAGAAATGTTGTGTTGCCTTTTTATGAATGGAAATATGAATTGGAAATTGATTTGTGTTTTGCGTGAAATATTTGAATAACTTGATTTAAATTGTTTTTGATTCACACTTGACATGGAATATCACTATGTTCCTCCTCCATTTATGGGGTGAGTTTGACTATATTCCTCCCTCTCTAGCTTGCCAGTCGGAGGTGAGTTTGGTTGAGTACTCATTAGATAGCTAGCCACCTCCCTCATTGATTTTGATTAGTGGAGTGAGTATGCCTTGTTGTGGTGTACACACGGCATGTTCGGAAATTTTATGTCATGGCCTAAGTTATGTTAATGAGTGGCAACACTGTGTTTATTAAATTGTTGATCAAATTTGTCTTATATTAAGCTTTGAAAATTATCAAATATTTAAATTGTGATTTGTTATAAATATGATTTGAAAATTGAAATGTGATTGTGAAATATTCAAACTGTGAATTGATAACAAATGTTTTATATTTCGCATTTTATATTTTATTGTGCACCACTGAGTATTTTTATACTCAGCGATAGCTTTCTTTGCTGTCGCAGATAGAAACAAAGAAAAAGCAGCAGAGTGAGCTGTTGATTGTTGGAACTACACTGAGGCTTTTGTACGGGTATTTAGTTATACCCTTGTAATTAGTTGATGTAAATAATGTTATAGTCATATGTATTTTTTTTTTCATTGAGCAGTTGTACAGTCATATGTAAAAATATTGTCTTTTGGCTTGTTATGGCTGTGAACTATATTGTGAATGAAATCAAATATTTTCAATGCAATGACAATGGATTTACTTAAATGTTTTGCAATTGTCATAAATTATGGAGATTAGTTGGATTTGTGATGATTTGAGTTTTGGTGGTTGCAATTGGATTGAAATGAATTATTTGGAAGTGTTTTTCACAGGTTTTGAAGAACTATTTTTCCCAAATATAGACGGCACTCTGCCGAAAATTTTTTGAAATTTGCATAAAAATAAAAATATACAAAAATTTTAACTAGTCTTTAAACTTCAAGTAAATATTTTTAATACCTGCTATAAATGCTCACCACTTTCAAAAAGTAAGAAAATAGTTATAAAATCCCTTGTAGTATATTTAATGGGTTACAGGTAGGCGAAGTATGGTAATTCATTAGATGTACTACGGGATCATGTTACATCTTACTGAGGTGTAGACTGTGACATGTTTTAGTGGTATCAGAGCATGGTTTTGAAATGAATTTTGATTGTGCATGTACATATTTCCTTTGATAAGTACAACTGCTCAAGTATCCTAAATTGATACATATGATATATTTGCATCATAAATATGAATTAATGGAGAGAAATCTCCTTGTGTAGGTTATCCCGAGAAAAAAAAAATTCTGAATAGAAATGGAAGAGGGGAATAAACCAGTAGAACAATCAGATACGGTTGAGGCACAATAGGAGGCCTCAGCTCCTCGAAGTGTCGAAGGCTCAATTGTACCAATTCCACCAGTACAATTCACCGCACAAGTTGCACAGCAAATGGCCACCTTCTTCCAATAAATGGCTGATAGTTTGTCAGCCCAAGCTCAAGCCCAAGTACAGACTCAACCCCCACAAGGGCAATATGAAATAGAAAAAAGTGAGAAATCTATGGGTCAGAACTCGAATAGTCAATTAGGAAAAAGAAAAGAATTTGAGGAACCCCGAATTTATAGATATGACAGAGGTGGATCCTCAAGGTGGAAGCAATCGAGAACCCGTTGGTAAGGAATTCGAAGTCTCTACCCTATCCGTGTCTGTGAAGTATGTGGCAAGTTACACAGGGGTATTTGTTATAAGGTTACTAGAGCCTGCTTCAATTGTGGTGGAATCGGGCATTACGCTCGAGATTGTACTAGCGCACATCGATTTATGCCACATACTACACTAGAGGAATCAGTCCAAGGTTCTGATTTTAGAAGCTCATTAATAATCAGTAGGGGCAGACGCAGAAGTAAAGACAACACTTCGAGTAATCCTAGCACAATGGACTAACTCGAGCAGAGGAATACACTAGAAAGATGGAATGCCATGCATCGAGGGGAAGAAGCAGAGACTTCAGATGTAGTTTCCGGTACGTTCTTAACTTTTGAAAGAAATAATTATATACTATTTGATTCCGGCTCTACTTATTTATATGCTAATGCTAAAATTATATGTTCTACTATTATTCCCGTGCATGGAAATAAATTTTGATGTGTTAGTAATTAGTCTTTTAGGATAAGAATTACGATAATAAGCGTGATTGGAATTAATTTTGGAAAAGTTTCTAGTGAGAGACATCTCCTAGACTACGATAAATTATAAAGTTAATTAGTAAGCGTAATTAGGTAAGGCAAGAGGACCTAAAAGTAAGTTATAGTAATATAGCTACCTTAGATGCGGGTAAGGGTATTACTACTGATAGATGTCAGTGGGTACCATAATCAAAATAAGTTTAAGATATTAGTAGATTTGAAAAAAATAAGATATAGGGAAGTTTGATCTATTGGGATGTATCGTAGCAACTATGCAATATTCTTGATGTTTGTGCTGTAAGCTACAGATTACATTACTGACTCGGGATTTATTGTGTAGAGCTACGTACTACCTGATAGTGTATCAAGATAAGAATAGTTGCAAACGGCATCTGTTTTGGTAAAATTCTGCCGGGACAGAATTTTATTATTGGAAAGGAGTTTGAAAATCCTAACCCGGGATTTGAAACTCTAAAGTTAGAATATTGAAAGGTTATAGTGCAGTACAAAAGAAAGTAATGACTACACATCAGTGCAAAATAAGCTATAGGATATCGGTAGATAAAAGAAAATATAGAAGTAAAAATTAGAATAGTTGGTGCAAATGTAATAAAGAAATGTTATGAATATTAGTTAAAGTGTTGACTAGAATCGTCAGAGGACCAAATCAAAGTAATATTAAAGTATAGTAGATTTATTAGGGATGATAAGATGTGCTAAATCACGACTCGACAGTCAAGTTAAGGAAGAAGATAAGATTAAGGAATAAAATAATTAAAGTTAAGTTGTGGAATAAAAAAAAGAAACAAATAGAACAGTAAAAAATGAGAAAAACCTAGATGAGGAATTGCCACCGGGGCAAACAACCTACTTAAAACGCATAACGATATCCTGAACTATTTTATCAAGAAAGAAATAAGTTAAACAAAAGCAAACAAGAGAGTGCAAAATAGCACATAGGCCTTAGCCATAAATGGAGATGGTAAGATAATGGTTATGGACCTATGGCCAATAAAGAGATAAGTAGTTCATATATGACCAACAAGGTCATTAAAAAAAAAACAAAAAAAAAAAGAGAGAGAGATTACAAAGGAAAATAATTGTTAAAGCAACAATAAGAAAAGATTATGATTGTGCAAACAAATTAAATATTACATGAGATTGTCAGAAGTCTTACACAGACTCAAAGGAATAAAGATTATAAGATTATGTAAAAAGGAGAAAGACTAAGTTCTCATTATCTAGGATCACACGAGGTCCTAGAAAGAGTGGATCCATTAGCACACAGATTTGCTTACCTCTAGAATTGAAATGAATTCAAAATTAACTTATGACAGAAGTTCATAAGGAACTTGGCACACGAGGTGAGCAATCGATATGTAAATATTATTAGTTAAAATGCTACGGACCATCATTCTGACGATGAGGCTACATAGAAATGTAAGAAAAACATGTAAAAATAACACGTATGACTATTTGAAAACAGATAGTAGACACAATTTCGAGGATGAAATTTCTTTTAAGGGGGGAGAATTGTAACACCCCTATTTGCATAGTCTGGTATACGTTACTGTTCCGGCGACCGGTATCGGTCCAGATAATTAAGAGAATTAGAACTACGTCTAAGATACCTATATAAGCTTTGAACACAAATAATTAGTAATTGCCAAATAGTTAAGTATAAAGAAGAAAAACAAAGCACAAGAAGTTAAATAAGCCGGGAGTCACAGCGATGGGTGACCTTCCTGGGAAGTGACTACGAGATCAGTCTTAACTCAAATTTCGAACCAAAAAATATGACGCCGCAGTCCTTAGGACTATTGCGAACACAATGGAAAAGCGAAGATCATGAAAAAGAGTTGTTAAGCAGGTCAAATAATTAGGTTAGAGATCTGGAATAAATACCGAATAACTTGTAAACCGGATTGAACTGGCGAGGGGCGATTTGATCAATTCACCCCTAGAGCTAACTCTTGACCTAACTTTCCAATAAAATCAAAGAAAAGAAAATTTTAGAATCGGAAATTAAATTAAGAAGTTATGGAAAAATAAAGGAAAGAGAAAAAGAAAAGAAAATTAGAATAATGACATCACCTACATGACCTAAGCATTACCTCATAAATAATTACCATTTAATTATTCTATTTGACTAAGTTAATTAAAGGGATAAAAAAAACAAAATTAAAAAGACAATTTTTTTCTCCTTCTTCTCCTCATTCCCGTAGCTCTCTCTATCCCATTTCTTCTCTCACAAAAAACCTCCATTAAAGCATGCTTTAAGCTTTCTTCCAACCACTAAACCTTACTTTGACCCCAAACTAGTCCATAAAAGTTTGTTAGATCAACTTGAGGAAGCTTTAGAAGAAGAAAAGAAAAGAAGAAAAGGAAGAAAGGGAAGAATTGAAAATTCTAATGGAGGTAAGCACTTGTACTTGGGAAATTTAAGTTTATTTGTTCTATGTATGACTCAATTAACTTAGATCTTAACTTAAAATCAAAAGAAAATAATTATTGAGGAACAAAAGAGAATTTTAGCCAGCTTTAGTTAGGGTTTGAAATGAATGAGTTTGAGCTATTTGAATGGTTGTTTAGGTTGAGTTGTGTATGTGAAGTATGGGTATATGTTTTGAATGCATTAGATTTGAACTCTATGTAACTAGGGTTTTGAGCATTTTGAAAAATTAGAGAAAAAGTTTGGAATTGGTCAATTGATGTAGTGGACCTTACTTGAGTTGAGAAATAGTCAATTGTGACCATTTGTGGTGTGTGTGAATTGCTAGAACTAAGTTTCAATTCGGATTGGTTAGTGATCAGATGTTGACAGCTTGACCTAGGTCCTTTTCAGGGACCAAAACTATAACTTTATCAACCCAATTTGTGTGAGGCCAATTGAGAATGAAATTAGACACAAAATGGACCATTTTTCATTTAGGAATCATGCCCAGAAAGTGACTATAACTTAGTGAACAATTAGGCTAAATCTGGAATTGGGCACACTGCCCTGTACAAAAATGACCAAATGAACATTAGTTACTTAAATGATCATAACTTAGTCTAGGAAGGTCCAAATGACCTAAATTTTATACCGATGGAAAGTTGAGACATAGCCCTACAACTTTCATGGAAAAAACAAATCCAAATTTTGAACATAACCTATCTGAAAAATCACCTACAATCGACACACCAAAAACTGCTAATATCCAGAAAATGCCCAAAATTCTGGGCAACACTAAATCTGGCAGCCCCATTCAAGTAGTCATATCTTGGGCTACAAAACTTCAAATGGAGTGATTCAAAAAGGAAATTAAATTTAAGACAATAAGGAACAACTTCTATGAAGAAAACTTAGCCAAATTCTCACAGTGACTAGACCAATGGATCAATAGAAAATAGGGGACCAAAACTGAAAAATTATAATTTCTCTTAGGAGACCTAGAAATTGAATTGGCAATCAATGCCAACAAAATTGACACCCAAAATGTGGTATATGGGCGCAATTAGAACTAATAAATCTATTAAGTATAGAAAAGTCAACGTTTTAACATGAATAGTGCCACCAAACACAAAAATGTGAAAGACTCAAAATTTATAAACCGTAATAGGAAGATAAGTTTGTAAAGAAATTGTTGGAATTTAAGTATTAGAAATGGATACTGAAGCATTTTAAATTTATGTGTTTCAGTTGGAAAGGGATCTTCGAAGGAGAAACGAAAGTTTGAGTAAGTTGAATCGACAAAAGAGGTTTGTGCACAATATGTCACACCCTACCCCTCTGTAAGGCATAACATGATCACGTAGTATACCTAATGAATTACCAACTTCATCTACTGATAACCCATTAAATACACTACAAGGGATTTTAAAATTTTTCTTACTTCCTTTTTACAGTGGTGAGAACTATTTACAGGTGTTAAAAACTTTTTGAACTGAAGTGATAGAACTAACATATTTGAATTATTAGGAATTTCTGTAAAAATTTTGGCAGAGTGCCATCTGTATTTTGGATAAAACAGTTCTTCAGGAAACCTGTAAAAAAAAGAAACTTCAATATATTTCTCAATCTCAACTCCAATAGCTAAACAACATAATATTTTCCTCAACTCAATTCCACAATAATTTTTCAAAGACTGAGATTAAAGTGATACAGTACAAATTTTAAAAGTAAAAATAACTCATAATTTATTTTACAACTTCAAGGTACAACTTTATTTTACAACTGCTCAAACCAAGAACAAAATACACATACAATGAATATACATTAAGTACAAAATGCAAAATGAAGTATACTCAATATACCCGATGCTCTCTCGCTGAATGCTCTAGCAACCTAGTCTACTGCCCTGTCCGTCTGTCTACCTGCGACAGCAATGAAAAGCTATCGCCGAGACAATGTCTCAGTGGTGCACAATATTTACCAAATACAACTTTAAATCACAATTCATAAATTATATAAATAGTGGATACTTAAAACCATAGTTAAATTTAAGACAGTAAATGTCAACAAGAATTTAAACTCCATTTCTCAATATCACAATAATTTCAATAAATCAAATCATGATTAAATTCAAAAGACAGTGAATGTCAATAAGAATTTAACTCCATTTCATAATCTCATAATACATATCAATAAATCACACACAGCTTAATCATGTTCCAAAGTTCAATTCGTCCCAAAAGCCGATGGCTAATGAGGTATTCAATTCGTCCCAAAATTCGATGACTAATGAGGAATAACATAGCTAGCTAGCAAAAATATGAGTACTCATTCGATTCGTCCTCCATAGGCACACACCTCAACACTTCAGCCAGAGAGGGAATTCAATTCGTCCCACTAGACAAGCTAGTGAGGAATACAATCAATATACATGATAGCTGTGGTTTCAAACCATTTCCAATGCTTTTCAATCAATAAGTATCCATGTAACACCCCTAAGTTCGGTAGTGCGTTCTACTGTTCCGGTGACCAGTGTTTTCCGGACAGCTAGGATGCCTAAAACTACACTTCAATATGAGTGAGCAGACATAAAATAATGAAATACAAGAAAAGAAAATACAAGAAAAACAAAGGAAAAATAATAGCAAAGAAATGTAACCAAGTTAAGCGAGCCGAGAACCCTAGCGATGGGTGACCGCACCAAGAAGTCACGGCGTGGACCGTTGACTAGCCCTGGACTGCGGGGAACCCTGGAAAATATTTTTAGGACTTAAAGAGACATCAATTGAAGTATAAATATCATTAGAAATATCAAAGAAAAATTAAATAATTAGTACAAAGAAAAGTGAGAAATCAAAAAACGAACAAAACCCGGTGTTACCGAAAAATCGGGAATGCAACCCGAACAGGGGCATTATGGTCAATCGACATCCCGAATTGTCTTTTGACCTAAATGTCCATTAAAAATAAATAATATTACACTTAGAAAATAAAATGAAAAATTAATTTGGTGGTACCTAAAGTGAATAGCAAAAATTAAGGGTTTAATGTGGGATAAAGGGAAATTAAACTTATAATATGATTAATTAGTGTGAGTGGGCCACTAATGAATAAAATAAAAACATAATGGGGCAGCTGTAATTCCATTATACAAGCTGAAATGTTCATCTTCTCCATTTCCCTTAACCTTGCCGAATTGAAGGAAATGAAACCTCCATTGCCGTTTTCTCTCAAGCTCACCTAACCT
The DNA here is from genome assembly GCF_030052815.1 of Hevea brasiliensis. Classification (NCBI taxonomy): domain Eukaryota; kingdom Viridiplantae; phylum Streptophyta; class Magnoliopsida; order Malpighiales; family Euphorbiaceae; genus Hevea; species Hevea brasiliensis. Next base: position 37,363,818 of record NC_079499.1, on the reverse strand, counting down.
CCTCATTTCACTTCCAATCATTTAGGGCTCTTCATTAAAGATTGTCTACACATCATAAGGAAGAGCTTGATACCAAAATCAAGAAGTTTAATCAAGGTTTAGCAAGTTCCAACCATAGGTAAGTTTACATTTTTGAATATTGCTTTGTTAAACTTTGTGTACATGTTATGGGTGTTGGATTTGTGAAGAAAATTTTCAAGTTTGAGGAGTTATTGATATGTCCATTTTGGACAGCCATGGAGTTATGTATTTAATGATTTATTATTACATATATTTGATGTAAATTCATGTTGAGTAGAGGGATTTAATATCCTAGTAAGTTATTTCCATGAAAATGTGGTGATTGTGCACTTAAATTGGAGATTGACGAATTGTGGGACACTTTGGCACTGTAGAACATTTCGGCAGCCTTGGGACACTTTGATAAATGTATGAGTTCATGAAGGTATTGGCAGAATATTGACATTGAGGATTGATGGATATGCATATAGTTTGGTTGTGTAAAGTGTATGTAAGAATGAGTAATGTTTAGGTATATATGTGATTGTACTTAGACTTTGTAAATTTGAGTTTATTTGGTGTATTGAGGATGTGTGTAATCTGCCCAAAGTGACTTTAAAGTGAAGTGGTATATGGTTTTGGTAATGTACCAAAACAGAATTGGTAAGGGAAGTGGACATATAGTAAGGTAAATGTGTCATTGATGTATGTTTAAGCAAGGTAATTAAGGGCAGTAGGCATTTTAGCCTATAACATTAAATGTGTAACCTCAATTGGTATGAGACCAATTGGAGGTGAAACTAGGCACAAAATGTGCCAACTTTCATTAAGAAAGCATACCAAAATTCTGCTTGCAAGGTGACATGAAAAATGACCAATTCGGATTAAGTGCAAGTGAAAACTGAAAATTGACCAATTGGGCAGCAGTTAGTGTTTAGGCCATAACTCACTCAAAACAGGTCCAATTGACCTGAAATTTTAACCATGAATAGTTAAGACCCATACCTAAAAGTCTTATGAAGACACCAAAGCCCAGAAATGACCATAAGCAAGTCAAACAGCTTGCACAAATTCGGGTCCAAAAACTGGCCGAAGCAAAGTTGACCAAATTGACTTAAAATGACCTAATTTGATGCCATTTGACCAGCAATAGTAAAATGACCATAACTTGGTCTACATAACTCAGAATGACCTGAAATTTTGCCCCGCGTGCAATAAGAGATAGATCTACAAGTTTGTAGTTTCGACCGAAACCCGAAAACCGAGGGAACTAGGTTGTCCGACTAGGTCAAACTAGTATCCTGGAATCCAGCAAGTTGCATTAAAATGCACTAAACAAGGAAATGAGTTTGGTAAAATGTACCAACCCTAAAACCCTATCGAATGTGACATATTAATGACACAAAAACCTAATTTACCTAAAACGCATCAAAGGTCGGTATATTAGGTGATTAAGCAAATAATAGCCTTCAGTGAATTACTTATCGAACATTATCGTTAGAGACAATTTAATTTAGTACTGAAACACTTCAAATCGTGTTTCTCAGTTACCAAAGACTCAGGAAAAGGGAAGGAAACACTGAGTCCAGACTAGGAGACAGTCATCAGAGGTTTGTGCACAACTAGTTTTCAACTGATTTTACTCTGAATAAGATTTCATATGATTAATTGTATGTTATTGATTTAAATTGTGTTTGTGCACTGTGAGATTTCTTTTGAATTTTTCAATTGAAATGAATTATGACTATTTGTACATTATTGTTTTAAATTGTGGAAATGTGTTTGAATGGATATTTATTGCTTGAAAAGCATTGTAAATGATTTGATGGATACTATTGATTGAAAAGCACTGTAAATAGTTTTTGTGGAAATTAAAGATAATTATGAATTGTGTTGTCATTTTGTGAATGAAATTATAACTTTGGAAATTTATTGGATTCTCACGAATCATTTGAATAAAATGTTTGGAATTGATTTTGTATTCACACTTAGCATGACAGTATCATATCATTCCTTCTCCATTTATGGGGTTGTGATCATTTATTTTCCTTCTCCATTTATGGAGTCGTGATCGTTTATTTTTCTCCCTCTCTGGTTTACCAGTTGAGGTGATCGGATGAGTACTCATTATATAGCTAGCTCCCTTCCTCATTGATTTCGATTAGTGGGGTTGTGATTGCTTTGTCGTGGTGTACAACGCGGCATTGATCGGAAATTTGTGTCATGGCTTAAGTTGTGAATGAATTGGCAACACTGTATTCTTAAATTATTCGACTAAATTGTGTTGTTATGCGATTTGATAATTTGTGAAATGAAGTTTAAATTCTTATTGACATTCTTGTCTTTTGAATTTAACTATGTTTTGATTACTGAGATTTATTGTGATAGTGTGTTAAATTCCTTATGACAGTATTGTCTTGAATTTAACTATGGTTTTTAAATATCCACTATTTATTTGAATTATGAATTGTGATTTAAATTTGTGTTTGGTTAATGTTGTGCACTGCGAGACATTGTCTCAGTGATAGCTTTTATTCTTTGCATGAGTGAGCAGACAGACAGGCGTGAGACTAGGTTGCTATTACCTTCAGCGAGAGATTTTCGGGCATAACGAGTATACCGCATTTTGTATTTTGTGCGGTAATGTATGATCACTGTATGTACATATTGTTTTGGTTTTGAGCAGTTGTAAATTAAAATTGTACATTGACATTGTGAAGTAAATTATGAGTTATTTTGGCTTTTAAAAATTGTATTATATTTCTTTTATCTCAGTCTTTGAAAAATCACTGCAGATTTGAGTTGAGAAATATGTTGTGTTGAGAAAAATGTTGGATTTGAGATTTGGAAAATATATTGAAGTGCTTTTTACAGGTTTTCTGAAGAACTATTTTATCCAAAATACAGATGGCACTTTGCCAAAATTTTTACAGAAATTCCAAATAATTCAAATGTGTTAGTTCTATCACTTCAGTTCAAAAAAGGTTTTTACACCTGTAAATAGTGCTCACCCCTATAAAAGAAGTAAGAAAAGTTTATAAAATCCCTTGTAGTGTATTTAATGGGTTATCAGTAGACGGAGTTGGTAATTCATTAGGTATGCTACGGGATCATGTTATGCCTTACAGAGGGGTAGGGTGTGACATGTTTTAGTGGTATCAGAGCAAAGTTTTTAAATTCTGTTTTCACCTGTTACTTGAATATTCTTTCTTCATAGTACAACTGCTCAATATCATTGTTTGATACATACAATACATTACATTATAAATATGCACTAACGGGAGGAAATCTCCTTGTGTTAATTGTTCAGGAGGTCTAAGATCCTCGAATTGACCATGGAAGAGGGTGATCGTTCAGTCGATCAATCTATTGAGGTTGAGGTGCAAGGGGATGCCCCAGGCCTACATAATGTCAGTGGTTCAGCTGCACCAGCCCCTGCAGTACCGCAGTTTCCTGCTCAGTTCGCTCAGCAGATGGCTGCAATTTTTCAACAAATGGCTGGTAATGTACTTATTCAAGTCCCAATACAGACACCAGTGGTACAACCACAATCTCCTACTAGGCAGTATGACAAATTGATGAAGTATGGGGCTACAGAGTTTAAGGGGACAGTAGATCCTCTAGAAGCTGAACAATGGTTAGAGAGGATGGATAGGGTGTTCAAGAAGCTACATTGTACAGAGGAGCTCAAATTTGAATACTCAGTGTCCTTACTACAGGGGGATGCTTATGACTGGTGGAAAACCATTCCCCACAGTCTAGTAGAACCAGCAGTATTAACATGGAATGACTTTCTCAGGGAATTCAGACAGAAATATGTCCCTGATGCTTATGTAGACCAGAAGCTACAAGAATTCCTAAGTCTGAAACAGGGGAGCAGATCAGTGGCTGAGTATGAAAGAGAATTTTCCCGTCTGAGCCATTATGCAGTAAGTTTACTTGCTACCAGCAGGGAGAGATGCAAGAGGTTTGAAACCGGCTTGAAGCCCAGTATCAGACTACAAGTACTCGGCTTCAAACACACTAACTTCTCTGAACTTATTTCTCAAGCTCTAGAGTTAGAAAGAATTGATTCTGAAGCTGCTCCTGAGAAAAAGAAATCAGAGAAGACAGAGAAAGAGGGAAAATCAGTAGAACAGAGTTCCAGTGGTCCTACTGGAAAGAGGAAGAACTATGAGGGACACAGCAGAGGTGGCAAGAAGTCTGGTAGGGGAAGACATTCAGGACAGAAACCTCCTCTATCTGGTCAGCAGAGTACCGGAGGTTCCTACCATTCCCGCCAATGTGAAAATTGTGGAAGATATCATGGTGGGATATGCTATAAGGCTATTGGAGCCTGTTATAACTGTGGAGGCACAGGACACTTTGCCAAGGACTGCACCAGTAGTCGTAGAGTTGGACCACCTCCTACTACTGCAGAAGGGTCAGTCCAGAGCCCTGTCACTAGAAGTTCACAACCACCCAGTAGAGGTACAGGCAGGGGTAGAGGTAGCCCAGCAGGCAGCCAAGGTACAATGAACCATTCAGAGCAAGACAGTGCTCCGGTCAGAGTCTATGCAATGAGACAGAGGGAAAAGGCCGAGACATCTGATGTTGTGGCTAGTACCTTCTCAACTTTTAACCAAGATGTGTTTGTGTTATTTGATCTGGGTTCTACCCATTCTTATGTGAGTGCTAGCATCATTGATTGCATTGCTGTTCCATGTACAAAAATGGACTTTGAGGTCCTAGTAACAAGTCCGCTAGGACAGGAGGTCAGGGAAATAATTTTTGATGCATTAGTGATTAGTCCTTTAGGATAGGGATTGTGATAATAAGTGAAATTAGTTTTGCAAGAGTTTATCGGCGAAAAGTATTTCCTGACACACCATAAATTATAAAGCTAATTGGCGAGCCTATTTAATGTAAAGCAAGAGGACGTAAAAGTAAGTTACAGTAATAGAATTGCTCTAGATGAAGGCAGAGATGTTACTGTTAGTAATTGTTAATGGATATTGTAATCAAAATAAGTTCGGATATCAGTGAATTTAAAAAGGATAAAGGATAAGAAAGTTTGATCTATTGGGATGTATTGTAGTAACTATGCAATGTTCTTGATTGTTTATACTGTAAACTGCAAATTACAGTATTAACTTGAGATTATTGTGTAGGGCTACGTACTACTTGATAGTACACCTAGATGAGGATAGTTGCCAACGGCATCTGTTTTTGTATAGTTATGCCAGGACATAATTTAATTGTTAGAAATAAGTTTGAAAATCCTACTTAGGGATCTAAAACTCAAAAGTTAGAATATCGAAAGGTTATAGTTCGGTACAAAAGAAAGTAAGTTATAAAATATTGACAGATAAAAAGAGTTATGGAAGTAGAGATTTGAATAGTTGATTCATATATAACAAAGAAATATTACGAATGTGAGGAAGACTATGGACCAGAATGGTCAGAGGACCAATGACTGATGAATGATTCTAACATGACCTCAAGGGTCATTCAAGAAGCAACGTGAACCGAAATATTAGACAGCATAATAGTAAGAGGAGATTGGTGTTATCCAAACAAATTAAACATTGTATTAGATTATTAAAAGTCTTATACAAATTTGAGAAAAAAAAAAAGATTATACGATCATATAGAAAGGAGAAAATAAACGTATGACTATTGTAAGATGGCTATTGGGTAAAATTTCGTGGACGAAATTTATTTAAGGGGGGGAGAATTGTAACACCCCTAAGTTCGGTAGTGCGTTCTACTGTTCCGGTGACCAGTGTTGTCCGGACAGCTAGGATGCCTAAAACTACACTTCAATATGAGTGAGGAGACATAAAATAATGAAATACAAGAAAAGAAAATTCAAGAAAAACAAAGGAAAAATAATAGCAAAGAAATGTAACCAAGTTAAGCGAGCCGAGAACCCTAGCGATGGGTGACCGCACCGGGAAGTCACGGCGTGGACCGTTGACTAGCCCTGGACTGCGGGGAACCCTAGAAAATATTTTTAGGACTTAAAGAGACATCAATTGAAGTATAAATATCATTAGAAATATTAAAGAAAAATTAAACAATTAGTACAAAGAAAAGTGAGAAATCGAAAAACGGACAAAACCCGGTGTTACCGAAAAATCGGGAATGCAACCCGAATAGGGGCATTATGGCCAATCGACATCCCAAATTGTCTTTTGACCTAAATTTCCATTAAAAATAAATAATATTACACTTAGAAAATAAAATGAAAAATTAATTTGGTGGTACCTAAAGTGAATAGCAAGAATTAAGGGTTTAATGTGGGATAAAGGGAAATTAAACTTATAATATGATTAATTAGTGTGAGTGGGCCACTAATGAATAAAATAAAAACATAATGGGGCAGCTGTAATTCCATTATACAAGCTGAAATGTTCATCTTCTCCATTTCCCTTAACCTTGCTGAATTGAAGGAAATGAAACCTCCATTGCCGTTTTCTCTCAAGCTCACCTAACCTCCTCATTTCACTTCCAATCATTTAGGATTCTTCATTAAAGATTGTCTACACATTATAAGGAAGAGCTTGATACCAAAATCAAGAAGTTTAATCAAGGTTTAGCAAGTTCCAACCATAGGTAAGTTTACAATTTTGAATATTGCTTTGTTAAACTTTGTGTACATGTTATGGGTGTTGGATTTGTGAAGAATAATTTCAAGTTTGAGGAGTTATTGATATGTCCATTTTGGACAGCCATGGAGTTATGTATTTAATGATTTATTATTACATATATTTGATGTAAATTCATGTTGAGTAGAGGGATTTAATATCCTAGTAAGTTATTTCCATGAAAATGTGGTGATTGTGCACTTAAATTGGAGATTGACGAATTGTGGGACACTTTGGCACTGTAGAACATTTCAGCAGCCTTAGGACACTTTGATAAATGTATGAGTTCATGAAGGTATTGGCAGAATATTGACATTGAGGATTGATAGATATGTATATAGGTTGGTTGTGTAAAGTGTATGTAAGAATGAGTAATGTTTAGGTGTATATGTGATTGTACTTAGACTTTGTAAATTTGAGTTTATTTGGTGTATTGAGGATGTGTGTAATCTGCCCAAAGTGACTTTAAAGTGAAGTGGTATATGGTTTTGGTAATGTACCAAAACAGAATTGGTAAGGGAAGTGGACATATAGTAAGGTAAATGTGTCATTGATGTATGTTTAAGCAAGGTAATTAAGGGCAGTAGGCATTTTAACCTATAACTTTAAATGTGCAATCTCAATTGGTATGAGACCAATTGGAGGTGAAACTAGGCACAAAATGTGCCAACTTTCATTAAGAAAGCATACCAAAATTCTGCTTGCAAGGTGACATGGAAAATGACCAATTCGGATTAAGTGCAAGTGAAACCTGAAAACTGACCAATTGGGCAGCAGTTAGTGTTTAGGCCATAACTCACTCAAGACAGGTCAAATTGACCTGAAATTTTAGCCATGAATAGTTAAGACCCATACCTACAAGTCTTATGAAGACACCAAAGCCCAGAAATGACCATAAGCAAGTCAAACAGCTTGCACAAATTCGGGTCCAAAAATTGGCCGAACCAAAGTTGACCAAATTGACCTAAAATGACCTAATTTGATGCCATTTGACCAGCAATAGTAAAATAACCATAACTTGGTCTACATAACTCAGAATGACCTGAAATTTTGCCCCTCGTGCAATAAGCCATAGATCTACAAGTTTGTAGTTTTGACCAAAACCCGAAAACCGAGGGAACTAGGTCGTCCGACTAGGTCAAACTAGTATCCCAGAATCCAGCAAGTTGCATTAAAATGCACTAAACAAGGAAATGAGTTTGGTAAAACGTACCAACCCTAAAACCCTATCGAATGTGACATATTAATGATACAAAAACCTAATTTACCTAAAACGCATCGAAGGTCGGTATATTAGGTGATTAAGCAAATAATAGCCTTCAGTGAATTACTTATCGAACATTATCATTAGAGACAATTTAATTTAGCACTGAAACACTTCAAATTGTGTTTCTCAGTTACCAAATACTCAGGAAAAGGGAAGGAAACACTGAGTCCAGACCAGGAGACAGTCATCAGAGGTTTGTGCACAACTAGTTTTCAACTGATTTTACTCTGAATAAGATTCATATGATTAATTGTATGTTATTGATTTAAATTGTGTTTGTGCACAACAGTATTTCTTTTGAATTTTTCAATTGAAATGAATTATGACTATTTGTACATTATTGTTTTAAATTGTGGAAATGTGTTTGAATGGATATTTATTGCTTGAAAAGCATTGTAAATGATTTGATGGATACTATTGATTGAAAAGCACTGTAAATGGTTTTTGTGGAAATTAAAGATAATTATGAATTGTGTTGCCATTTTGTGAATGAAATTATAACTTTGGAAATTTATTGGATTCTCACGAATCATTTGAATAAAATGTTTGGAATTGATTTTGTGTTCACACTTAGCATGACAGTATCATATCATTCCTTCTCCATTTATGGGGTTGTGATCGTTTATTTTCCTTCTCCATTTATGGAGTCGTGATCATTTATTTTTCTCCCTCTATGGTTTACCAGTTGAGGTGATCGGATGAGTACTCATTATATAGCTAGCTCCCTTCCTCATTGATTTCGATTAGTGGGGTTGTGATTGCTTTGTCGTGGTGTACAACGCAGCATTGATCGGAAATTTGTGTCATGGCTTAAGTTGTGAATGAATTGGCAACACTGTATTCTTAAATTATTCGACTAAATTGTGTTGTTATGCGATTTGATAATTTGTGAAATGAAGTTTAAATTCTTATTGACATTTACTGTCTTTTGAATTTAACTATGTTTTGATTACTGAGATTTATTGTGATATTGTGTTAAATTCCTTATGACAGTATTATCTTGAATTTAACTATGGTTTTTAAATATCCACTATTTATTTGAATTATGAATTGTGATTTAAATTTGTATTTGGTTAATGTTGTGCACCACTGAGACATTGTCTCAGCGATAGCTTTTTATTACTGTCGCAGGTAGACTGTAACACCCTCCCGGTAACTACTTCGTACATTCTACTGTTCCGGTGACCGGTGTCGGTCCGGATGGCTAGAACATCCAAAAAAATATTTAAACTAAAGTGAGGAACCATAATTAACTCAAATATTAATAAGAAAAATTTAGTAAAAATTTTAGCAATAAAATTCAACCAAGTTAAATGAGCCGGTGCCCTAGCGAGGGGTAACCCTGAGGGAAGTTGCGGTTCTCGCAACTAGGAGCCCTAGACCCGGGAGAAAAATTATAAAATAATTTTTGGGACTCCAGAGAAGGGTTATTGAGGTTCCCATGGCATTAGAATGCCAAGAAAATACCTAGAAAATTTTTTTCAATCGATACAGACAATTTTAACCCGTTAAGCCAAACGGAGGGCATTTTGGTCATTTCGCCTTCAGAGACGATTTTTGGCCGACTTGTCCAGTTGAGTAAATAATTATTATGACATAAAATATGAATTAATGTTGATGAAAAATTAATTTGAAGTTAGTAGAAAAGAAAAGAAAAGAAAAATCAATAAAAAGCCAAATATGACATCATTAAGATGTCATTTAAAAGCTTCCACCAATCATAATTAAACAACCCTTTAATTAACCAATAAAAGAGACAAGCAAGACCAAAGAAATAAAAATACAATCTGCCATTCTTCTTCCCCAACCAGCCGAACCCATGCCCTTGCCCTAAACCACCATTAACACTCCATCAAGCTCCATTTCCCCTCTTCATTCCACCATAAAATCCCTTCTTCTCTTCATTAAAACTTGTCCACTCATCTTGGGAAAGTGTTTGGCAGCCTAGAAAGTGAAGAAAAGGTGAAGAATTAGAGCCCTTGAAAAGCTTTTAAGTGAGGTTAGTGCTATATTTCCTCTCTCATTCTTTTAATCTTTGTTAGAGCATCAATTTAAGTTAAGAAATTGTAATAATTTGAAGTAAATTATATATGTTAGAGTATCTTCAATTTTCGGCAGCCCTAATGAAGGAATGATTTTGATTGTTTGATGGACTTAGAGTGAACTAGAGCTTATGTTTAAAGTGTATACATATATATATACAAAGAATGAAAGAGTTAACTAAGGAAATTTGTGAAAACTTTGAAATTGAGCTAGGGTTTAGGAGTGAAAATTTGACTTTGCTTATGAAATTGTTAAAGAGCATTCTAATGGTCAATTAGTGACCATTTGAGGTAAGTTGACCATAAATTGGACTGAAATATGGCATGGCAAAGTGGAATGGTAGGCTGCCTAGAGATAGCAGCAAGGGTGGCTGTGATTCCAGCCCACTTAGACAGCCATAACTTTGGCTGTGTAGGTCTAATTGGTGTTTGGCCAATTGGACATGAAACTAGACTTATAATGGCACATTTTTGCTGAAGAGACCATGCCCAAAAGACCAAAGCAAGAGGACCAAAAGTTTGCCCCAATCCGGGTACCCTGCAAGCCAATTCTGCAGAATGACCAAATGAACAGTAAGCCATAACTCACTGTAGATATGGTCAATTGACCTGAAATTTTTACAGCAACAAGTTAAGACACAGACAAACAACTTTCATGAAGAAACCTACCCCAAATTATGACCAGAACCTAACCCAAATGGCAGTCACAGTCACTATTCATGGTACTGTAGATTTGGTAATTCTGCAGTTTTTTCAATCCGGCCAGCTATGGTTTTTGGACCATATCTTGAGCTACAAAACTCCAAATGGAGTGATTCAAAAATGAAATTCAACTAGACAAAATAAGAAACAACTTTCATGTTTTCCATTTCTTCAAATTCCCACTGTAACAGTGCTTAATGGAACAATAAACTTAGGCTTCAAAAACTGAAATTTCTGCCCTCTTGGTTTTAAGTTAGAAATGGTAATGGTGACCAATTCTAACAAGTTTTAAATGCAAAATGTGGTATGTTGGGAGTGCCAAAACCAATGTACCTAATTTTTACCTAAAAGTCAACATTTTAGTTGACCAAAGAGGTGAATAGTGACACCGAAACTTGAAATTTAAAGATTGAAGAATTTTAAAGTATCAAATGCCCTAGTATACCTAACAAGATTGGTTTGGATAGTTTGGCATGCCAATAGGGTTCGATTAGCGATCGCACATGGCAATATGCCATTCTGTGATTTTATGGCTTTTAGCCATTCTGACCTTGTATTGAGATTTGGCTTTGTGCCTGATATTATTTACAGCTTGTTAGCTGTTCTGTTGCACACCGGGAGATGCATATGTGACCGATGGTGTGACGGCCCGAGGTACTAGATACCCAGTGCCAGTTTACCCGTTATCCAGTCTAGTCGTCTAGTGTAGGTTACTTGGGGCAACCAAATGAATAAAAGTGGACAAGGTAAATGATATACAAATACCTAATAAGTTAAGCATATACATTCGTTACATATTTATTTCTTGTTATTTCTTTTATTTTATTATTGCACCACTAAGCATTATTGCTTAGCGCGTTGCTTTTGCCACTCGTAGGTTCTGGAGATACAGATCATGAGCCCAGTAGACCGCAGATTGGGTGAGTCCATCCTACAGTTCTGCACAGTGTCAGTGTCACCTCAACTTCTGCAGTGCATTGGTAGGACACTAGGTGTCATTTTGGCATTCTGTAATAAATTTTGATTTTCTCATATGTAATTAAACTTGTGTAATGTATATTGATATTCATGTAAATTATGAAAATTGTATTTGTGAATGGAAAAGTAAATATCTATTTGTGATTTATACTTGATTATCACATGTAATGGATGATTGAGAACTGAAATTGAGAAACGTTGTTGGGATCTTGATATTGAGACTTTGTTGATGAATTGAAGTTGGGATTGTTTGGAAATTATTTGGAAGTGTTTTTAACAAGTTCCGAAGAACTGTTTTCTCCATTTTTAGCCGGTACTCTGCCGGATTTTCTATAAAATTTTCGGAACCTCAAATAAATTATAATTTCAATAAATGAACTATAGTTCACAAACTATATTCAAAACTTTGACTAAAAAAATTAATTAAGGTAAAATAGAGTGTGCCGGTACACCGTGTGACATAGCTTACTCGGATATACTGTAGCCGGGTAAGGGGTGTCACATTTAGTGGTATCAGAGCACGGTTTAGGCGTTTTCTGGGCCTAGATTGAGTCCATACCATGCATTGCATTTGTAAGAGTCGAGGTGACCCTAATGCAGACATGTTTGTCTTTCTTATTTTGAGTAGGATATGGACCCTACATCTTAGAGGGCAGTTGAGGAGGAAGTGGAGAGTCATGCTCCATCTGCAGTAGCTGAGACTGGGGGTATGGGAGAACCTGCTCCGCCAGCTCAAGCAGAGCCTGCCCAGCCTCCACAGGCCATGTTCCAGCAAATGGCCGAATTTTTCAGACAAATGGCTGGGGTAATGCCAGCACCGCCACCACCACCACCAGCTCCACAACCAAAATCACACCTGGAAAGGCTAAGAAAGTTTGGGGCAGTGGATTTCTTTGGCAAGAGAGAAGATGATTCTGTTGCAGCCGAAAATTGGTTGAACAGAACAGGCAGAGTCTTAAAACAACTCCACTGCACTCCTGAACAAAACCTAGAGGCTGCCATATCTCTGTTGCAAGATGATGCCTATGAATGGTGGGACACGGTATCCAGTGAAGTGCAGCCAGAAGCTATAACTTGGGACTTCTTTCTCTCAGAATTCAAGAAGAAATATTGGGGTACTGTATATCTGGAAGAGAGAAGAAGAGTTCATTAACCTGAGGTAGAGACAGTTGTCAGTGGCCGAGTATGAGAAGGAATTCGTCCGATTAAGCCACTACGAAAGGGAGATAGTCCCTAATGAAGCTGAAAGATGTAAGAGATTTGAAGAGGGACTAAATGACAACATAAAGATTCAGCTCACTGCCTTAGGAATCACAGAATTTAGTAAGTTAGTGGAAGCTGCAATAAGGGTTGAAAAAGTGAGAATCAGTGAGCAGACCAGAAGGGGTAGACAACAGAAGAGGGGCCTGGGTCAGTCTAGCTCATCTCCTGCACCTGGGAAGAAGTTCAAAGGTCCATCTGCACAGAGTTTGGGTCAGATGCAAGGTCAGGGTCAGTCTCAGGGGCCCAGGCCACAGTTCACCCCTAGGAGAGGTCAGTCCACACCATCAGTGGGCAGCTCTCCAGGGATGGGGTTCAGGGGACCAGCCCTAACATCTTCTGCATGTTCACACTGTCTGAAATGGCAAAGGGGGAATGTTGGAGAGTAACTGGTGCCTGCTTAAGATGTGGGTCGACAGAGCATCAGCTGAGGAACTGCCCACGCAGAACTACTACAGCTGCTCCAACACAAGCAGACAGACCTACTCCTACACCACAGAGGGGTAGAAAATCTGGCAAATCTGAGGCTATGGGACCATCACAGAGGCCTACGTCTGAGCCAGCAGAGAGGCCTGACAGCAGACCACCTGCCAGAGACTATGCCATTAGAGCTCAGGAGGAGCAAGATGCCCCGGACGTCATCAGGGGTACGTTATCCCTCTACAATGCATCTGTGCATGCATTAGTGGATCCAGGATCCACTCATTCATACATCTGCATTAACTTACCCGTAGAAAGGGGGATACTAGTAGGGGAGAGTGACCAAGACATTCTGGTCACTAATCCATTGGGCCACAGTGTGGTAGTGAACAAAGTGCACAAGGGTTGCCCGTTAAGGATTCAGGGGTATGAATTCTTGGCAGACCTGATTGAGTTACCTTTCCATGAGTTTGACGTGATTTTGGGAATGGACTGGTTGTCACGTCATCAGGCAATAGTTGATTGCAAAGTGAAAAGAATTTCTCTGAAAACTTCAGAGGGTAATGAGATCACTGTTGTGGGTGAAAGGACAGATTTCCTGTCCAATGTTATCTCAGCCACAGTTGCAAGAAGAATGATGAGAAAAGGCTGTGAAGCCTACCTAGCACATGTGGTGGATACTAGGCAGGCTAAGCCAAACCTGAGTGACATACCCACAGTAAGAGACTTCCCAGAAGTATTTCCTGAAGAGTTGCCTGGTTTGCCACCAGAAAGGGAAGTTGAATTTGCTATTGAGACACTGCCGGGTACAACACCCATTTCCATTGCTCCTTATAGGATGGCACCCACGGAATTGAAGGAGTTGAAAACTCAGTTGCAAGAGTTGCTTGATAAGGGGTTCATACGCCCCAGTGTGTCACCATGGGGAGCTCCAGTGCAGTTTGTAAAAAAGAAGGATGGGACTTTGAGGCTATGTATCGATTACCAGCAGTTGAATAAAGTGACTGTGAAGAACAAATATCCGTTGCCTAGAATTGATGATCTATTTGATCAGTTATAGGGAGCAGGAGTATTTTCTAAGATTGATCTCATATCAGAGTATCATCAGTTGAGGGTGAAGGATTTAGATGTGCCCAAGACTGCATTCAGGACCCGATATGGGCATTATGAGTTCCTGGTAATGCCCTTTGGCCTAACAAATGCACCAGCGGCATTCATGGACCTTATGAACCATATCTTCCATCCATACCTAGATCGGTTCGTAGTGGTCTTTATTGATGATATTTTGGTGTATTCCAAGACCAGTGAAGAACATGATGAGCATTTGAGAATTGTTCTGCAAACCCTGAGAGAAAAGAAGTTGTATGCTAAGTTGTCCAAGTGTGACTTTTGGTTGAATGAGATTGCATTCCTTGGACACATAGTGTCAGCTGATGGGATTAGAGTGGATCCCAAGAAAATAGAAGCAGTGATGGAATGGAAGCCTCCCAGGAATACAAGCGAGTCGAAGCTTCTTGGGGCTAGTAGGTATTCTGAGAAGATTTGTGAAGGATTTTCCTTAATAGCTGCTCCAATGACCAAGTTGTTACACAAGAATGTCGATTTGGTGGAATGACAAGTGTCGGACCAGTTTGAGAAGTTGAAGGCTATGTTGTGAGGTACCGGTGTTAACACGGCGGTGTCAGGAAAGGACTTTGTGGTCTATAGTGATGCTTCTCATAATGGGTTAGGGTGTGTATTGATGCAAGAGGGGAAGGTGGTCGATTATGCTTCCAGGCAACTAAGGCCACATGAACAGAATTACCCTACCCATGATCTAGAGCTTGCAGCAATTATCTTCGCACTGAAGATATGGAGGCATTACTTGTATGGTGAAAAGTGTTACATTTACACAGACCACAAAAGCCTGAAATATTTGCCAACCCAGAAGGAGCTCAACCTTAGACAGAGGCGATGGATTGAGTTCCTGAAGGACTATGATTGTGTAATTGACTACCATCCTGGGAAGGCAAATGTAGTTGCTGATGCTTTGAGCAGAAAGTCCATCACAACTTTGAGATCATTGAATGCCCGTCTAACTTTGATTCGAGATGGAGCTATTTTGGCTGAGTTGCAAGTGAGGCCAAACCTGCTACAGCAGATTTTAGATGGGCAGAAGGTAGATGAGAAGTTAATGGCTATTATGAGCAAAATCTCATAGGGAAAAGCAACTGACTATGAGATAAAAGCATATGAGTGTCTATATTACAAAGGAAGACTGTGTGTACCAGATAATGGGGAATTAAAGGCCAGTATTCTAAAAGAGGCACACACCAGTGCATATGATATGCACCCAGGAAGTACAAAGATGTATCATGATCTGAAGCTTCAGTATTGGTGGCTTGGTATGAAAAAAGACATAGCTGACTATGTGACTAAATGCTTGACATGTTAGCAAGTCAAGGCAGAACATCAAGTTCCATCGGGTTTGCTACAGCCTATACGCATACCTGAATGGAAATGGGATCGGGTCACCATGGATTTTGTAAGTGGTCTACCTCTCACCCGAAAGAAACATGATACAGTATGGGTGATAGTTGATAGATTGACAAATTCAGCACACTTTCTGCCAGTTAGGACTGACTACTCACTGGAGAAGTTAACAGAATTGTATATCAGTGAGATAGTTAGACTACATGAAATTCCACTTTCCATCATATCTGATCGAGACCCAAGGTTTACATTGAGATTTTGGAAGAAGTTGCATGAATCCTTGGGTACACAACTCCACTTCAGCACAGCTTTCCATCCTCAGACGGATGGGCAATCAGAAAGAGTAATCCAGGTAAACAATTGAAACCAATTAAACAAATATACATATTGAACTGAAATGATAACAATAACATGAAAAATATGTCAGGTCCTTGAGGATATGCTGAGGAGTTGTGTCATTGAGTTTGAGGGAAGTTGGGATAAATACCTCCCACTGGCAGAATTTGCATACAACAATAGCTACCAAGCTAGCATCCAAATGGCCCCGTATGAAGCATTGTATGGGAGAAAATGTAGAACTCCAGTGTGCTGGACTGAATTGGGAGAAGACAAACTGGTGGGGCCGGACACAGTGAAAGCAGATGAGGAGAAAGTGAAACTAATCAAAGCTAATCGAAGGTTGCCTCGAGACATGTAAATCTTATGCCGACCTGAAGAGAAAAGAAATAGAATATGTGGTTGGGGACAAAGTGTTCCTCAAGGTGTCACCGTGGAAGAAGGTATTGAGGTTTGGAAGAAAAGGTAAGTTGAGCCCTAGGTTCATTGGCCCATATGAAGTCATCGAACGTGTGGGTCCAGTGGCCTATAGGCTAGCTTTACCATCAGAGCTGGACAAGATCCACAATGTGTTCCACGTGTCTATGCTAAGAAGATACCGCTCAGATCCTTCACATGTCATCTCCAGAGAAGAAATTGAAATACAACCGGATTTGACATATGAAGAAGAACCTCTACGGATCTTGGCTCGGGAAGTAAAAGAATTGAGGAATAAGCAGATTCCACTGGTGAAAGTGCTTTGGAGGCACCACAACACCGAAGAGGCAACTTGGGAAAGTGAAGAGACGATGAGGCAACAGTTTCCTCAACTGTTTGGATCAGGTAAATTTCGAGGACGAAATTTAAATTAGAGGGGAAGAGTTGTAACACCCTCCCGGTAACTACTCCGTACATCCTACTATTCCGGTGACCGGTGTCAGTCCGAACAGCTAGAATGTCCGGAAAAATATTTAAACTAAAGTGAGGAACCATAATTAACTCAAATATTAATAAGAAAAATTTAGTAAAAATTTTAGAAATAAAATTCAACCAAGTTAAACGAGCCGGTGCCCTAGCGAGGGGTAACCCAGAGGGAAGTTGTGGTTCTCGCAACTAGGAGCCCTAGACCCGGGGGAAAAATTATAAAATAATTTTTGGGACTCCAGAGAAGGGTTATTGAGGTTCCCATGGCATTAGAATGCCAAGAAAATACCTAAAAAATTTTTTTCAATCGGTACAGACAATTTTGACCCGTTAAGCCAAACGGAGGGCATTTTGGTCATTTCGCCTTCAGAGACGATTTTTGGCCGACTTGTCCAGTTGAGTAAATAATTATTATAACATAAAATATGAATTAATGTTGATGAAAAATTAATTTGAAGTTAGTAGAAAAGAAAAGAAAAGAAAAATCAATAAAAAGCCAAATATGACATCATTAAGATGTCATTTAAAAGCTTCCACCAATCATAATTAGACAACCCTTTAATTAACCAATAAAAGAGACAAGCAAGACCAAAGAAATAAAAATACAATCTGCCATTCTTCTTCCCCAACCAGCCGAACCCATGCCCTTGCCCTAAACCACCATTAACACTCAATCAAGCTCCATTTCCCCTCTTCATTCCACCATAAAATCCCTTCTTCTCTTCATTAAAACTTGTCCACTCATCTTGGGAAAGTGTTTGGCAGCCTAGAAAGTGAAGAAAAGGTGAAGAATTAGAGCCCTTGAAAAGCTCTTAAGTAAGGTTAGTGCTATATTTCCTCTCTCATTCTTTTAATCTTTGTTAGAGCATCAATTTAAGTTAAGAAATTGTAATAATTTGAAGTAAATTATATATGTTAGAGTATCTTCAATTTTCGGCAGCCCTAAGGAAGGAATGATTTTGATTGTTTGATGGACTTAGAGTGAACTAGAGCTTATGTTTAAAGTGTATACATATATATATACAAAGAATGAAAGAGTTAACTAAGGAAATTTGTGAAAACTTTGAAATTGAGCTAGGGTTTAGGAGTGAAAATTTGACTTTGCTTATGAAATTATTAAAGAGCATTCTAATGGTCAATTAGTGACCATTTGAGGTAAGTTGACCATAAATTAGACTGAAATATGGCATGGCAAAGTGGAATGGTAGGCTGCCTAGAGACAGCAGCAAGGGTGGCTGTGATTCCAGCCCACTTAGATAGCCATAACTTTGGCTGTGTAGGTCTAATTGGTGTTTGGCCAATTGGAAATGAAACTAGACTTATAATTTCACATTTTTGCTGAAGAGACCATGCCCAAAAGACCAAATCAAGAGGACCAAAAGTTGGCCCCAATCCGGGTACCCTGCAAGCCAATTCTGCAGAATGACCAAATGAACAGTAAGCCATAACTCATTGTAGATATGGTCAATTGACCTGAAATTTTTACAGAAACAAGTTAAGACACAGACAAAAAGCTTTCATGAAGAAACCTACCCCAAATTATGACCAGAACCTAACCCAAATGGCAGTCACAGTCACTGTTCATGGTACTGTAGATTTGGTAATTCTGCAGTTTTTTCAATCCGGCCAGCTGTGGTTTTTGGACCATATCTGGAGCTACAAAACTCCAAATGGAGTGATTCAAAAACTAAAATTCAACTAGACAAAATAAGGAACAACTTTCATGTTTTCCATTTCTTCAAATTCCCACTGTAACAATGCTTAATGGAACAGTAAACTTAGGCTTCAAAAACTGAAATTTCTGCCCTCTTGGTTTTAAGTTAGAAATTGTAATGGTGACCAATTCCAAAAAGTTTTAAATGCAAAATGTGGTATGTTGGAGTGCCAAAACCAATGTACCTAATTTTTACCTAAAAGTCAACATTTTAGTTGACCAAAGAGGTGAATAGTGACACCGAAACTTGAAATTTAAAGATTGAAGAATTTTAAAGTATCAAATGCCCTAGTATACCTAACAAGATTGGTTTGGATAGTTTGGCATGCCAATAGGGTTCAGTTAGCAGTATTGCACATGGCAATATGCCATTCTGTGATTTTATGGCTTTTAGCCATTCTGACCTTGCATTGAGATTTGGCTTTGTGCCTGATATTCTTTCTGACTTGTTAGCTGTTGCATTTACCTGGGAGATGCATATGTGACCGATGGTGTGACGGCGAGGTACTAGATACCCGGTGCGGTTACCCGTTATCGATCCGATGCGTCTAGTGTAGGTTACTTGGGGCAACCAAATGAATAAAAGTGGACAAGGTAAATGATATACAAATACCTAATAAATAAAGCATATACATTCGTTACATATTTATTTCTTGCTATTTCTTTTATTTTATTATTGCACCACTAAGCATTATTGCTTAGCGCGTTGCTTTTGCCACACGTAGGTTCTGGAGATACAGATCGTGAGCCCAGTAGACCCTTGGTGGGTGAGTCCATCTGCAGATTACGCACGATGTCGATGTCACCTCAACTTCTGCAGTGCATTGGTAGGACACTAGGTGTCATTTTGGCATTCTGTAATAAATTTTGATTTTCTCATATATAATTAAACTTGTGTAATGTATATTGATGTTCATGTAAATTATGAAAATTGTATTTGTGAATGGAAAAGTAAATATCTATTTGTGATTTATACTTGATTATCACATGTGATGGATGATTGAGAAATGAAATTGAGAAATGTTGTTGGGATCTTGATATTGAGACTTTGTTGATGAATTGAAGTTGGGATTGTTTGGAAATTATTTGGAAGTGTTTTTAACAGGTTCCGAAGAACTGTTTTCTCCATTTTTAGCCGGTACTCTGCCGGATTTTCTATAAAATTTCCGGAACCTCAAATAAATTATAATTTCAATAAATGAACTATATTTCACAAACTATATTCAAAACTTAGACTAAAAAAATTAATTAAGGTAAAATAGAGTGTGCCGGTACACCGTGTGACATAGCTTACTCGGATATACTGTAGCCGGGTAAGGGGTGTCACATAGACAGACAGACAGGGCAGCAGACTAGGCTGCTATTACCTCCAGCGAGAGATTTTCGGGTATAACGAGTATACCACATTTTGTATTTTGTGCGGTAATGTATGATCACTGTATGTACATATTGTTTTGGTTTTGAGCAGTTGTAAATTAAAATTGTACATTGACATTGTGAAGTAAATTATGAGTTATTTTGGCTTGTAAAAATTGTATTATATTTCTTTTATCTCAGTCTTTGAAAAATCACTGCAGATTTGAGTTGAGAAATATGTTGTGTTGAGACAAATGTTGGATTTGAGATTTGGAAAATATATTGAAGTGCTTTTTACAGGTTTTCTGAAGAACTATTTTATCCAAAATATAGATGGCACTTTGCCAAAATTTTTTACAAAAATTCCAAATAATTCAAATGTGTTAGTTCTATCACTTCAGTTCAAAAAAGGTTTTTACACCTGCAAATAGTGCTCACCACTATAAAAGAAGTAAGAAAAGTTTTTAAAATCCCTTATAGTGTATTTAATGGGTTATCAGTAGACGGAGTTGGTAATTCATTAGGTATACTACGGGATCATGTTATGCCTTACAGAGGGGTAGGGTGTGACAATCCATCAATATCATTCAAACAATTTTTCACAGTTTCAAACCATTTACAATGTTTTTCAAGCAATAAGTATCCATTCAAACACATTTCCACAATTTAAAACAATAATGTACAAATAGTCATAATTCATTTCAATTGAAAAATTCAAAAGAAATAGCTGTTGTGCACAAACCTCTGATAACTATCTCCTAGTCTTGACTCAGTGTTTCATTCCCTTTTCCTGAGTCTTTGCTAACTGAGAAACACAATTTGAAGTGTTTCAGTACTCATTTAAACTGTCTCTAACGATAATACTCGATAATTAATTCACTGAATTCTATTATTTGCTTAGTCAACCTAATATGTTGACCCTAAATGCGTTCTAGGTAAATTAGGTTTTAATGTTACTAATTTGTCACATTCAATAGTCTTTTAGGGTTGGTACATGTTACCAAATTCATTTCCTTGTATATTGCATTTTATTCCAATTTGCTAGATTCCGGGATACTAGTTTGACCTAGCCTGACGACCTAGTTCCCTCGGTTTTCGGGTTTTGGTTAAAACTACAAACTTGTAGATCTATGTCTTATTGCACGCGGGGCAAAATTTCAGGTCATTCTAAGTTTTGTAGACCAAGTTATGGTCATTTTACTATTGCTGGTCAAATTGCACCAAAATTGGTCATTTTAGGTCATTTTGGTTCGGCCAGTTTTTGGACCCGAACTTTTGCAAGCTTTTTGACTTGCTTATGGTCATTTCTGGGCTTTGGTGTCTTCATAAGACTTGTAGATATGATTCTTAACTATTCATGGTCAGACTTTCAGGTCAATTGGACCTGTTTTGAGTGAGTTATGGCCTAAACACTAACTGCTGCCCAAATGGTCAATTTTCAGGCCTTGTTTGCACTTAATCCGGATTTGGTCATTTTTCAAGCTACCTTGCAAGCAGATTTTTGGCAAGCTTTCTTCATGAAAGTTGGCATATTTTGTGCCTAGCTTCACCTCCAATTGGTCTCATACCAATTGGAGCTACACACTTAAAGTTCTAGGCCTAAAACACAAACTGCCTTATTGCATTTCTTTCATACACATCAAGGATCACTCTTAACACTTACCAAACTCAACATTCAAGCCAATTCTGGTTGTACCATAACCTAAAAATAATTCAAAACATATTATAGGTCATTTTGCCAGCTTACAATTACATTCAATGTGCACCATTTAGTACAGAATTTTTCAAACCAAATTTACAATAATTCAATCACCTAACCATAACACTTTTACATATCCAACTTCACACCATCACACACATACCCAAACTGCCATAACAACCAACACAATTCAACATTAATATTCCATAATCCAAACATGAAATAACATCCTTATGGTTCACCAAACCAGGCTGCCATTTCATGCATTACATTCCCATAATTTCCAAGCATTCAAATTTCAATACACATTCACATATACTAAGCATACATCACCCAAATAATTTCTTACACCATATACATTTAATCAATCCTTTTTATTCACCATTTACAAGCAAAAATAAACAGTCTTCAAGGTGTTTCCATGGCTGCCAAAAGTACACTTCCCCCTTTAAACATCAAACCTCAAAAATCTCTCCATAAATCAAACACCCATAACATCCTTACAAACTTTAACAAAACAACAATAAAAAATACAAACTTACCTATTGATGAGGCTTGTTAAATCTTCCCCAAACTCCCTTAAATTTAGTATCTACTTCTTCCTTATGAGGTGGGGATCAAGATTAGTGAAGCAACTTTGGTGTTTGGAGGTGAGAATGGAGGAGATTATGAAGTTCTTTCAAGTTTCGGCCATGGAGGTTTTGATGGAATTCATTTCGGCATGGGAGAAGGATTGAAGATGATGAAGTGTTTAGTGGAAGTAATCTGCCCACTTAGTGTATATTTTAATTCCCATAGTGCTCCACTCACCTAAGAAAATGATTTAATATGATTTAAGTGCTAATTACCCAAATTATACTCCACTTTTGGCTATTTACATTAGGTACCCCTAATTTAATTTTTCATTATATTTTCCAAGGGTAATATCATGTATTTTCAATGGACATTTAGGTCAAAAGACAACTCGGGGTGTCAAATGACCACAATGCCCCTGTTCGGGTTGCACTCTCGATTTTTCAGTAACACCGGGTTGTTTCCGTTTTTCGATTTCTCACTTTTCTTTGTACTAATTATTTAATTTTTATTTAGTATTTCTAATGGTATTTGTATTTCAATAGGTGTCTCTTTAAGTCCTAAAAAAATTTTCCACGGTTCCCCGTGGTCCAAGGCTAGTCAACGGTCCATGCCGTGACTTCCCGGTGCGGTCACCCATCGCTAGGGTTCTCGGCTCGCTTAACTTGGTTACATTTCTTTGCTATTATTTTTTCTTTGTTTTTCTTGTATTTTCTTTTCTTGTATTTCATTATTTTATGTCTCCTCACTCATATCGAAGTTTAGTTCTAGGCATTCTAGCTGTCCGGACAACACTGGTCATTAGAACAGTAGAACGCACTACCGAACATAAGGGTGTTACAATTCTCCCCCCCCCCCCTTAAATAAATTTTGTCTCAAAATTTTACCTGGCATTAGTCTCTGAACAGTTGTGGGTGCTGTCTCCTCATATCCTCTTCACGTTCCCAAGTAGCTTCCTGGCCTGAATGATGGTTCCACAGCACTTTAACCAGGTGTATCTGTTTATTCCTCAGCTGCTTCACCTCATAAGCTAGAATTTTTATGGGTTCTTCCTCATATGAGAGGTCTGGATTTACCTCAATCTCTTCAACTGATAGTACATGAGATGGGTCAGATCTGTACCTCCTTAACATGGACAATGGGTCAGATCTGTACCTCCTTAACATGGACACATAGAAGACATTGTGTATCCTTGCTAACTCTGGAGGTAATGCCAACCGATATGCCAAAGGACTCACTCTTTCTAAAACCTCATATGGTCCGATGAAACGAGGACTCAGTTTCCCCTTTCTGCCAAATCTCATAATCCTCTTCCAAGGAGAAACTTTGAGGAATACTTTATCACCCACTGCATATTCAATATCTCTTCTCTTCAGATCAACATAGGACTTCTGACGGTCTGATGCAGCCTTGAGTCTATCTCTGATCAATCTGATCTTTTCCTCTGTCTGTTGAACAATTTCTGGCCCAATCATCTTCCTTTCACCTACTTCATCCCAACATAAGGGAGTTCTGCACTTTCTGCTATACAAAGCTTCATATAGAGGCGTCTCAATGCTTGATTGGTAGCTATTGTTATAAGCAAACTCAATCAAAGGCAAGTGTGTATCCCAACTACCTTCAAACTCAATCACATAAGCCCGTAGCATATCCTCCAATATCTGAATAACCCTTTCGCATGGCCATCAATGCGTGAGTGGAATCTTTGTCTTTGAAGTTCAATCTAGTTCCTAGGGCTCTCTGTAGACTACCCCAGAATCTAGAAGTAAACCTAGGATCTCTGTCAGACACAATTGATACTAGCACTCCATGCAATTTTACAATCTCATATATGTACAATCTAGCCAATCTTTCTAGGCTATAATCCATCCGAACTGGCAAAAAGTGAGCAGACTTGGTAAATCTGTCAACTATAACCCATACTGCATCATGACTACTCTGTGTCCTTGGAAGTCCTGTAACAAAATCCATAGTTATCCGTTCCCAATTCCACTCTGGTACTGACAAAGGATGTAACAAACCAGCTGGAACTTAATGTTCTGCCTTTACTTGCTGACAAGTTAGGCATTTGGAAACAACTCAACTATATCCCTCTTCATACCCATCCACCAGTAATTCTCTTTCAGCCCTTTGTACATTTTAGTTCCACCAGGGTGCATAGCAAAAGGAGACTCATGTGCTTCCTTCATAATGATTTGTCTCAATTCCACATCACTAGGAATGCACATTCTGCCCTGATGTAGTAATAACCCATCATCTCTCATAGAGAATTCAGGTTTCTTGCCCTGCTGGACTTCTTTCAGTAGCTTCTGATATTTTTCATCACTTTGAGCAGCCATTCTGATCTGATCAATCAACACTGGCTGTACATGCCATGCAACTACTGTCTGTCCCTCATCATCAATCTCTAAACTGGCATGTTGTGCTTTCAATTCATATACTATGGACAAAGGAGAAACTCTGAGACTTGCCATAGTCTTGCGACTTAAGGCGTCAGCCACCACATTTGCTTTCCCTGGCTGATAGTCTATTAAGCAATCATAATCTTTAATGAGTTCTAACCATCTCTTCTGCCTCAAATTCAATTCCTTCTGGGTGCCCAAATACTTCAAGCTCTTGTGATCTGTGTAAATGTAGCATTTTTCCCCATATAAATAGTGTCTCTAGATCTTCAGAGCAAAAACAATAGCTGCTAGCTCCAGATCATGTGTTGGGTAGTTCCTCTCATGCGGTTTTAGCTGACGTGATGCATAAGCAATGACATTCCGATCTTGCATCAGTACACAGCCTAACCCATTGTGAGAAGCATCACTATAAACTGTGTATTCTTTACCCGGAGTAGGAAAAGTGAGAACTGGAGCTTCAGTCAAACACCTCTTCAACTCATTAAAACTCTGCTGGAATTTATCAGTCCACTGAAATGTTACATCTTTCCGAAGCAGTTTGGTTAGTGGAGAAGATAATATAGAAAACCCCTTCACAAACTGACGGTAATATCCAGCTAAACCCAGAAAACTGAGAATTTCTGTGATGTTCCTGAGTGGCTTCCAATTAAGGATAGCTTCTACCTTGCTGGAATCTACCTTAATCCCTTCAGCTGACACAACATGTTCCAAAAAGGAGATTTCTTTCAGCCAAAATTCACATTTCGATAATTTGGCGTATACTTGTTTCTCCCTTAAAGTCTACAGTACAATCCGCAGATGTCTGTCATGCTCCTCTGCATTCCTCGAATATATCAAAATGTCATCAATAAACACCACCACAAATTGATCGAGATATGGTCTGAAGATAATGTTCATCAGATCCATAAAAGCAGCTGGAGCATTTGTTAACCCGAATGGCATTACTAGAAACTCGTAGTGGCCATACCAAGTTCTGAAAGCAGTTTTTGGAATACTCTGCTTTTGCACCTTCAACTGATAATAACCAGATCGCAAATCAATTTTGGAGAATACAGCTGCACCCTTCAACTGATCAAACAGATCATCAATGCGAGGCAATGGATATCTGTTCTTTATTGTCACCTTATTCAACTGCCGGTAATCTATACATAAGCGGAGAGTACCATCCTTCTTCTCAACAAATAACACTAGTGCTCCCCAAGGTGACACACTAGGGCGGATGAAGCCCTTTTCAAGTAATTCTTGTAACTGTATCTTTAACTCCTTTAACTCTGCTGGTGCCATTCTATATGGTGTTATGGAAATTGGATCCACACCAGGCATAACATTAATTTCAAACTGCACTTCTCTTTCCGGAGGTAATCCTGGCAATTCATTAGGAAACACATCTGGAAAGTCATATACTGTAGGGATGTCCTTCAATGCTGGACTCCCCACTTGGGTGTCTACCACATGTGCCAAGTATGCTTCACACCCCTTTCTGATCATTTTTCTTGCTAGTGCAGCCGAGATGATGTTTGATGGCAATAACTGCCTCTCTATATGTATTACCACATCACTGTACTGAGGGAGACCAAAAGTGACTATCTTCAGCCTACAGTCAATCACGGCATGATGCCTAACTAACCAATCCATGCCCAAGATGATATCATAATCTCTAAAGGGCATTTCAATGAAATCAGACAGAAAAGTGTGTCCTTGGATCACCAAAGGACAATCTCTATACATTCTATTAACCTTGACCTCCTGACCTAGCGGACTTGTTACTAGCACCTCAAAGTCCATTTTTGTACATGGAATAGCAATGCAATCAATGATGCTAGCACTCACATAAGAATGGGTAGAACCCGGATCAAATAACACAAACACATCTTGATTAAAAGTTGAGAAGGTACCAGCCACAACATCAGATGTCTCGGCCTCTTCTTTCTATCTCAATGCATAGACTCTGACTGAAGCACTGTCTTGCTCTGAATGTTTCACTGTGCCTTGGCTGCCTGCTGGGCTACCACTATGTGACACCCCTTACCCGACTACAGTGTAGCCGAGCAAGTTATGCCACTCAGTGTGCCGGAGCACTCTATTTTATCTGATTTCATTACAGTCCTTGATTTATTTATTCCAAAACTTTATTGAAGATTTAGGCTATTTTTACTTTTATCAAAATCTAACTAAGTTGGAAATTTCAAAAATTTTAACGATAATCCGACAAAGTGTCGGCTGTAATTTGGACTAACAGTTCTTCTGAACCTGCCAAAGACAATTTCAATATATACTCAATTTCTCAAACTTAATAGTCTCAAAAATTTTCAAACATAATGTATCTCAATGCAGTATCCAGATTTCTCAGAAATCTCATTAGATTTTCAATATATCAATATTCACAAGTATAGTCTCATTATAACTCAAATTCAATTCACATACAAAAATACTTACTTTGAATAGCTTCCATAATTCATAGGTTCATTACATGAGTTTATTTTGTACAAGATATACAAATAATTTACAATGTGCTAGGAATGAACAATATACATAACATGTATAAAATGAGCCCTATCTACATGCATTGCTGAGGAGGTGACAATCTTGAACTCTTCTGACACTTCTGCAAATCTGGGCTCCAAAAATCTCAGTCGACAGTCTACTGGTTTTACCTTCAGTACCTGCGCGAGGAAGCAATTCCATCGCACTAAGCATTTCTGCTTAGTGGTGCAATAATATAACCAGAAATAATATATACAAGTAAAGAAAGAAATAAATGATAATTCAGATACTCAAGAATCAATTTAATTTGGTATGGTATTTCTAGTATCAACGATCTTATATACTAGTTTGTTCCTCTTTGGAAGTGCTTAGTTTATAACTTTTCAGTAATACTAGCAGGTATATAATTTATTCTATCTGTATTGTATTTCAAGTCTGTACGGTTCTGCAATTTATATTTTTGTTATGTTTATTTTGCTAATCTCTTTTGCTTATTCATTCAATACTTAATTTAATTGTACTGGATTTTCATTATACTTAACTTAACTTTGCTGCCTGAATTGAATAATACTTTAATTGACTGCCCAAGTAACCTATACTAGACGACTGGAATTGAATAATACCAAAATAAGTTTACTGTTCACGGGTACTGTTCCTGCTGAAATTTTGGGTTTGGCAGATTTTTTGTCCAACTTTGGTCAGTAATTTGGCCAAGTTAAGTTCATAATTTGGTCTAACTTTCTTCTTATGAAATGTTCTACCATACCTTAGGTTTCCATCGGTTCAAGAATCGCCTAAATCCGAGTTTTCTAGAGAGAGTTATAGTCCTCCAAACATTGCTGCTCAAATGAAAATCTGCGAGTTGCGAGTTTGAACGATGCTCGTGACTATCATTTGGGTTAGGTTCTGGTCATAATTTGGGGTAGGTTTCTTCATTAAAGTTGTTTTTCTATGTCTTAACTTGTTTCTGTAAAAATTTCAGGTCAATTGACCATATCTACAGTGAGTTATGGCCAAATGAACAGTTACTGTTCATTTGGTCATTTCTGCAGGGGCTGTTTGCAGGGTATCCGGATTAGGGCCAAGTTTTGGTCCACTTGCTTTGGTCTTTTGGGCATGGTTTCTTCAGCAAAAATGTGTCATTATAAGCCTAGTTTCATGTCCAATTTTCCAAACACCAATTGGACCAACACAGCCAAAGTTATGGCAGTGCAAGTGGACTGAATTTTCAGTCCCTCTGCTGCACTAACAAGGCAGCCTACACATTCACTTGGCTATACTATTTTTCAGTCCAATTCATGGTCAACATACCTAAAATGGTCACTAATTGACCCTTATAATGTTCTTTCACAATTCCATAAGCTAAATCCAAGTTTCACTTCTCAAAACCCTAATGTCTAATTTAAATTATCCATAAACCTCAATTAGCACACTAATTCAACATCCATGCATATTCATACCTTAAACATCATTTCTATCCATTCTAAATTCATTAAAACAATCAACCTCATCCTTCCTTAGGGCTGCCAAAAATTAAGGATGCCCTAACACATATAACTTACTTCAAACTCTTATAATTTCTTAACTTAAAATGATGCTTTAACAAGGATTAAAGGAGTGAGAGTGAAAGGATAGCACTAACCTCTTGTAGGGCAGATTTTTCCAAGCTTCAACCTCACTTTCTTTCCTTTTCTAGGCTGCCAAACACTCTCCCAAGATGAGTGGACAAGTTTTAGTTAAAGGGGTTTAGGGTTTAGTAGTGGAAACAAGGGAGAAATGAAGCTTTTTGGTTAAACATCAATGGAGGGAGAAGAGGGAGAGGTTTAAAACGTTTAGAAGAAGAAGAAGGCAGCTGGTATTTTAGTTCCTTTGGCCTTGTTTATCTCTTTTTATTAGTTAGTAAATTGGTTGTTTAATTGTCATTGGTGGATGCATTTAAATGACATCACCTTATGTCATAATTAAGCATTTTCCTTCATTTTCTTTTCTTCTTTTCTCTACTCATTTTCAATTCAATTTTTAACAATATTTATTTATATTTTAGATCATTATAATTATTTACTTAACTGGACAAGTCGGCCAAAAATCACCTCTGAAGGCGAAATGACCAAAATGCCCTTCGTTTGGCTTAACGGGTCAAAATTGTCTGTACCGATTGAAAAATTTTTCTAATTATTTTCTTGGCATTCTAATGCCATAGGAACCTCAATGACCCTTCTCTGGAGTCCCAAAACCCCCGGGTCTAGGGCTCCTCGTTGCGAGAACCGCAACTTCCCTCTGGTTACCCATCGCTAGGGCACCGGCTCGTTTAACTTGGTTGTATTTTATTTCAAAAATTTTTACTAAATTTTTCTTATTAATATTTGAGTTAATTATGGTTCCTCACTTTAGTTTAAATATTTTTTTCAGAAGTTCTAGCTGTCCGGACCGACATCGTCACCGAAAAGAGATGGTATCTTGAGTGCTACCGGGAGGATGTTACAACTCTTCCCCTCTAATTTAAATTTCGTCCTCGAAATTTATCCAATGTAAATAGCCAAGGAGCTACTACCTCTTTATTTCTTCACCTTTCCGTGTTATCCTACTTCACTTTCTCCTTATTCTCAATCCTATCCTCAAACAATTATGTACTCATCCTCTTTCATCTTAAATACAGTCTCCTTCTCATTTCCATTCGCTATCTCATTGTCTTTTCACTTTCTTATTCCATACCTTAACCTAAAATAAACGGGAAATACAGATCTGCAATAGTGTCACCTCGACTCTTATGAATGCAATGCATGATATGCAATCTATCTAGGTCCAGAAACGCCTAAACCGCGCTCTGATACCACTAAATGTGACACCCCTTACCCGACTACAGTGTAGCCGAGCAAGTTATGCCACTCAGTATGCCGGAGCACTCTATTTTATCTGATTTCATTACAGTCCTTGATTTATTTATTCAAAAACTTTATTGAAGATTTAGGCTATTTTTACTTTTATCAAAATCTAACTAAGTTGGAAATTTCAAAAATTTTAATGATAATCCGACAAAGTGTCGGCTGTAATTTGGACTAACAGTTCTTCTGAACCTGCCAAAGACAATTTCAATATATACTCAATTTCTCAAACTTAATAGTCTCAAAAATTTTCAAACATAATGTATCTCAATGCAGTATCCAGATTTCTCAGAAATCTCATTAGATTTTCAATATCTCAATATTCACAAGTATAGTCTCATTATAACTCAAATTCAATTCACATACTAAAATACTTACTTTGAATAGCTTCCATAATTCATAGGTTCATTACATGAGTTTATTTTGTACAAGATATACAAATAATTTACAATGTGCTAGGAATGAACAATTTACATAACATGTATAAAATGAGCCCTATCTACATGCATTGCTGAGGAGGTGACAATCTTGAACTCTTCGACACTTCGCAAACTGGCTCCAAAATCTCGATCGACAGTCTCTGGTTTTACCTTGATACTGCGAGGAAGCAATTTCATCGCGCTAAGCATTTCTGCTTAGTGGTGCAATAATATAACTAGAAATAATATATACAAGTAAAGAAAGAAATAAATGATAATTCAGATACTCAAGAATCAATTTAATTTGGTATGGTATTTCTAGTATCAACGATATTATATACTAGTTTGTTCCTCTTTGGAAGTGCTTAGTTTATAACTTTTCATAATACTAGCGGTATATAATTTATTCTATTCTATCTGTATTGTATTTCAAGTGCATGCAGTTACGCAATTTATATTTTTGTTATGTTTATTTTGCTAATCTCTTTTGCTTATTCATTCAATACTTAATTTAATTGTCTGGATTTTCATTATACTTAACTTAACTTTGCTGCTGAATTGAATAATACTTTAATTGATCGCCCAAGTAACCTATACTAGACGATCGGATCGATAATGGGTCGTTGGCACCGACACCGCGTGCCTCGGGCGTCATACCATGGGACGCAGCGCCAACCACGTATGCATCGGTATGGCTAAAGAGCCATGATATCACATAATCGGCATAAAAGCCATGAATACGGGCATAAAAGCCATGGATACGGGCATAAAGCCATGAATACAGGCATAAAGCCTTTCCTTTCGCAGTACTGCTAAAACAATACCCTATTGGCATGCCAAACTATCCAAACCAATCTTGTTAGGTATACTAGGGCATTTGATACTTTAAAATATTAATATATTGTGCTTTATGACTTCACTATTTCATGATAAATTTCAATCATAATTCATACATTCATTTGATCATTTATATGATCACAATTCACATCAATTATCCTTTTATACCATTGTACTCAAAATACTTCTCCTCTTTACAATAATGAGAACTAATGTCTCATTCATACATTAATATGGTTTATTTATCCATTCATTATGTTATTCATATTGATCCCAATTCTAAACAATGGTTCACATGTACCATTGTATTCAAAACATTTTTCCTTTCTCATTTATACATTCAAGAGTCTACTTATGTAATTACAAATTTTATATTTCAAGTTGAGTTACTAATATTTTATGAATTCCATTTGTGATGGGCATATAAGCCCTAACTATCTATTCATATCAATTAGGTGACTTATTTTTCATGTTTCAAGTAATCCATAAATATTTCATGGATTTCAAATTTATGGCCTTAATTTCTTTTTAACAATTTTGACTAGGATGCATAGTCTACATTTGTCATACAATTCTAAGCATTTAAGC
This sequence comes from Hevea brasiliensis, assembly GCF_030052815.1. Lineage (NCBI taxonomy): Eukaryota > Viridiplantae > Streptophyta > Magnoliopsida > Malpighiales > Euphorbiaceae > Hevea > Hevea brasiliensis. The sequence goes on along the minus strand of NC_079499.1, from coordinate 37,331,852 downwards.
TTAGAATTGGTTCTAGGTCTTCATCTTCATTTACTAATCATTTTGATTACTATTCCCTTACTAGTCAACCAAAATGTTGACTTTTTCATACTTAATGGATATATTAATTATAATTACACCAAGATCCCACATTTTGAGTTTTACCTTCGCTAGTACTAATTGTCAATTGCAATTTAAAGTTCCCTGGATGCATTTCTAAATTTTCATACCTTAATTTGTTCTACCAATCTAGTTATTGTACTTTGTGTCTTTGTATTACTATTCATATTACTATTCACTCAAATTGTTGACTTTTTAATACATAATAAATTTATTGAATCTAAGTTCTCAAAGATACCACATTTTGCATTTCAAATTTGTTGGTATTGGTTGCCAATACCATTTCCAAGCTTATTGGATACTTTTGAATTCTTCAAGTTTTGGTGTCACTATTCACCTCATTGGTCAACAAAAATGTTGACTTTTGGATAGAAAATAGGTACATGGGTTTTGGCATTCCCAATATACCACATTTTGCATTTAAAACTTGTTAGAATTGATCACCAAATCCATTTCCAAACTTAGCACTAAAGGGCAGAATTTTTAGTTTTTGTACTATAAGTTTCTTTGTTCCATTAGGACTATTCTGATGGAAATTTGAGGAAATGGTAAACATGGAAGTTGTTCCTTATTTTGTCTAGTTGAATTTCCATTTTTTAATCACTCCATTTGGAGTTTTGTAGCTCAAGTTATGGCCAAAATAAGTTTACTGTTCACTGTCACTTCTGCTGAAATTTTGGAGTCCGCAGATTTTTTGTCCAACTTTGGTCAGTAATTTGACCAAGTTAAGTTCATAATTTGGTCTAACTTTCTTCTTATGAAATGTTCTACCATACCTTAGGTTTCCATCGGTTCAAGAATCGCCTAAATCCGAGTTTTCTAGAGAGAGTTATAGTCCTCCAAACATTGATGCTCAAATGAAAATCTGCAGAGTTACAGGTTTGAATAGTAACTATGACTGCCATTTGGGTTAGGTTCTTTTCATAATTTGGGGTAGGTTTCTTCATGAAAGTTGTTTGTCTATGTCTTAAATTGTTGCTGTAAAAATTTCAGGTCAATTGACCATATCTACAGTGAGTTATGGCCAAATGAATAGTTACTGTTCATTTGGTCATTTCTGCAGGGGCTGTTTGCAGGGTATCCTGATTAGGGCCAAGTTTTGGTCCACTTTCTTTGGTCTTTTGGGCATGGTTTCTTCAGCAAAAATGTGTCATTATAAGCCTAGTTTCATGTCCAATTAGCCAAACACCAATTGGACCTACACAGCCAAAGTTATGATAGTGCAAGTGGACTGAATTTTCAGTCCCTCTGCTGCACTAACAAGGCAGCCTACACATTCACTTGGCTATACTATTTTTCAGTCCAATTCATGGTCAACATACCTAAAATGGTCACTAATTGACCCTTATAATGTTCTTTCACAATTCCATAAGCTAAATCCAAGTTTCACTTCTCAAAACCCTAATGTCCAATTTAAATTATCCATAAACCTCAATTAGCACACTAATTCAACATCCATGCATATTCATACCTTAAACATCATTTCTATCCATTCTAAATTCATTAAAACAATCAACCTCATCCTTCCTTAGGGCTGCCAAAAATTAAAGATGCCCTAACACATATAACTTACTTCAAACTCTTACAATTTCTTAACTTAAAATGATGCTTTAATAAGGATTAAAAGAGTGAGAGTGAAAGGATAGCACTAACCTCTTGTAGGGTAGATTTTTCCAAGCTTCAACCTCACTTTCTTTCCTTTTCTAGGCTGCCAAACACTCTCCCAAGATGAGTGGACAAGTTTTAATGAAAGGGGTTTTAGGTTTAGTAGTGGAAACAAGGGAGAAATGAAGCTTTTTGGTTAAACATCAATGGAGGGAGAAGAGGGAGAGGTTTAAAACGTTTTGAATAAGAAGAAGGCAGCTGGTATTTTAGTTCCTTTGGCCTTGTTTATCTCTTTTTATTAGTTAGTAAATTGGTTGTTTAATTGTCATTGGTGGATGCATTTAAATGACATCACCTTATGTCATAATTAAGCATTTTCCTTCATTTTCTTTTCTTCTTTTCTCTACTCATTTTCAATTCAATTTTTAACAATATTTATTTATATTTTAGATCATTATAATTATTTACTTAACTGGACAAGTCGGCCAAAAATCACCTCTGAAGGCGAAATGACCAAAATGCCCTTCGTTTGGCTTAACGGGTCAAAATTGTCTGTACCGATTGAAAAATTTTTCTAATTATTTTCTTGGCATTCTAATGCCATAGGAACCTCAATGACCCTTCTCTGGAGTCCCAAAAATTATTTTATAATTTTTCCCCCGGGTCTAGGGCTCCTCGTTGCGAGAACCGCAACTTTCCTCTGGTTACCCATCGCTAGGGCACCGGCTCGTTTAACTTGGTTGTATTTTATTTCAAAAATTTTTACTAAATTTTTCTTATTAATATTTGAGTTAATTATGGTTCCTCACTTTAGTTTAAATATTTTTTTCAGAAGTTCTAGCTGTGGGACCGACATCGTCAAGACGATGGTATCTTGAATTGCTACCGGGAGGATGTTACACTCTACCCCTACCTCTACCTCTGCTGGGTGGGTGTGAACTTCTGGTGACAGGGCTCTGAACTGACCCTTCTGCAGTAGTAGGAGGTGGTCCAACTCTGCGACTACTGGTGTAGTCATTGGCAAAGTGTCCTATGCCTCCACAGTTATAATAGGCTCCAATAGCCTTATAGCATATCCCACTATGATTTCTTCCACAAGTTTCACATTGGCAGGGAGGGTAGGAACCTTTGGTACTCTACTGACCAAATAGAGGAGGCTTCTATCCTAAATATCTTCCCCTACTAGACTTCTTGCCACCTCTGCTGTGTCCCCCATGGTTCTTCCTCTTTCTAGTAGGACCACTGGAACTCTGTTCTACTGATTTTCCCTCTTTCTTTGTCTTCTCTGATTTCTTTTTCTCAGGAGCTGCTTCAGACTCAATTCTTTCCAACTCTAGGGCTTGAGAAACAAGTTCAGAGAAGTTAGTGTGTTTGAATCCGACCACTTGTAATCTAATACTGGGTTTCAAGCCGGTTTCAAACCTCTTGCATCTCTCCCTGCTGGTAGAAAGTAGACTTACTGCATAATGGCTCAAGCGGGAAAATTCCCTTTCATTTTCAGCCACTGATCTACTTCCCTGTTTCAGACTTAGGAACTCTTGCAGCTTCTGGTCTACATAAGCATTAGGGACATATTTTTGTCTAAATTCCCTGAGAAAGTCATTCCATGTTAGCACTGCAGGTTCTACCAGACTGTGGGGAATGGTTTTCCACCAGTCATAAGCATCCCCCTGTAGCAAGGATACCGAGTATTCAAATCTGAGCTCCTCCGTGTAGTGCAGTTTCTTGAATACCCTATCCATCCTCTCTAACCACTATTTAGCCTTTAGAGGATCTACTGTCCCCTTAAACTCTGTAGCCCCATATTTCATCAATTTTTCATACTGCCTAGCAAGAGACTGTGGTTGTACCACTGGTGTTTGTATTGGGACTTGAGGAGGCACATTACCAGCCATTTGTTGGAACATTGCAGCCATCTGCTGAGCAAACTGAGCAGGAAACTACGGTACTGCGGGGGCTGGTGCTACTGAACCACTGACATTGTGTAGGGCTGGGGCATCCCCTTGCACCTCAGCCTTAATAGATTGATCGACTGAACGATCACCCTCTTCCATAGTCAATGCGAAGATCTTAGACCTCCTGAACAAATAACACAAGGAGATTTCCTCCCGTTAGTGTATATTTATAATATAATGTACTGTATGTATCAAACAATGATATTGCGCAGTTGTACTATGAAGAAAGAATATTCAAGTGACAGGTGAAAACAGAATTTAAAAACTTTGCTCTGATACCACTAAAACATGTCACACCCTACCTCTCTGTAAGGCATAACATGATCCCGTAGTATACCTAATGAATTACAAACTTCGTCTACTGATAACCCATTAAATACACTACAAGGGATTTTAAAACTTTTCTTACTTCCTTTTTACAGTGGTGAGCACTATTTACAGGTGTTAAAAACTTTTTGAACTGAAGTGATAGAACTAACACATTTGAATTATTAGGAATTTCTGTAAAAATTTTGGCAGAGTGCCATCTGTATTTTGGATAAAACAGTTCTTCAGGAAACCTGTAAAAAAAATACTTTAATATATTTCTCAATCTCAACTCCAATAGTTAAACAACACAATATTTTCCTTAACTCAATTTCACAATAATGTTTCAAAGACTGAGATTAAAGAGATACAGTACAAATTTTAAAAGTCAAAATAACTCATAATTTATTTTACAACTTCAAGGTATAATTTTATTTTACAACTGCTCAAACCAAGAACAAAATATACATACAGTGAATATACATTACAGTACAAAATGCAAAATGGAGTATACTCAATATACCCGATGCTCTCTCATTGAATGCTCTAGCAGCCTAGTCTGCTGCCCTGTCCGTCTGTCTACCTGTGATAAATGAAAAGTCATTTGAGACAATGTCTCAGTGGTGCACAACATTTACCAAATACAACTTTAAATCACAATTCATAAATTATATAAATAGAGGATACTTAAAACCATAGTTAAATTCAAGACAGTAAATGTCAACAAGAATTTAAACTCCATTTCTCAATATCACAATAATTTCAATAAATCAAATCATGATTAAATTCAAAAGACAGTGAATGTCAATAAGAATTTAACTCCATTTCACAATCTCATAATATATATCAATAAATCACACACAGCTTAATCATGTTCCAAAGTTCAATTCGTCCCAAAAGCCGATGGCTAATGAGGTATTCAATTCATCCCAAAAGTCGATGACTAATGAGGAATAACATAGCTAGCTAGCAAAACTATGATTACTCATTCGATTCGTCCTCCACAGGCACACACCTCAACACTTCAGCCGGAGAGGGAATTCAATTTGTCCCACTAGACAAGCTAGTGAGGAATATAATCAATATACATGATAGCTGTGGTTTCAAACCATTTCTAATGCTTTTCAATCAATAAGTATCCATCAATATCATTCAAACAATTTTTCACAGTTTCAAACCATTTACAATGTTTTTCAAGCAATAAGTATCCATTCAAACACATTTCCACAATTTAAAATAATAATGTACAAATAGTCATAATTCATTTCAATTGAAAACTTCAAAAGAAATAGCTGTTGTGCACAAACCTCTGATAACTGTCTCCTGGTCTTGACTCAGTATTTCCTTCCCTTTTCCTGAGTCTTTGCTAACTAAGAAACACAATTTGAAGTGTTTCAGTACTCATTTAAACTGTCTCTAACGATAATACTCGATAATTAATTCACTGAATTCTATTATTTGCTTAGTCAACCTAATATGTTGACCCTAAATGCGTTCTAGGTAAATTAGGTTTTAATGTTACTAATTTGTCACATTCAATAGTCTTTTAGGGTTGGTACATGTTATCAAATTCATTTCCTTGTATATTGCATTTTATTCCAATTTGCTGGATTCCGGGATACTAGTTTGACCTAGCCGGACGACCTAGTTCCCTCGGTTTTCGGGTTTCGGTCAAAACTACAAACTTGTAGATCTATGTCTTATTGCACGCGGGGCAAAATTTTAGGTTATTCTGAGTTATGTAAACCAAGTTATGGTCATTTTACTATTGCTGGTCAAATTGCACCAAAATTGGTCATTTTAGGTCATTTTAGGTCAATTTTGGTTCGGCCAGTGTTTGGACCCGAACTTGTGCAAGTTTTTTGACTTACTTATGGTCATTTCTGGGATTTGGTGTCTTCATAAGACTTGTAGATATAGCTCTTAACTATTCATGGTCAAAATTTCAGGTCAATTGGACCTTTTTTGAGTGAGTTATGGCCTAAACACTAACTGCTGCCCAAATGGTCAATTTTCAGGCCTTATTTGCACTTAATCCGGATTTGGTCATTTTTCAAGCCACCTTGCAAGCAGAATTTTGGCAAGCTTTTTTCATGAAAGTTGGCACATTTTGTGCCTAGCTTCACCTCCAATTGGTCTCCATACCAATTGGAGCCACACACTTAATGTTCTAGGCCTAAAACACAAACTGCCTTATTGCATTTCTTTCATACACATCAAGGATCACTCTTAACACTTACCAAACTCAACATTCAAGCCAATTCTGGTTGTACCATAACCTAAACATAATTCACAACATATTATAGGTCATTTTGGTAGCTTACAATTACATTCAATGTGCACCATTTAGTACATAATTTTTCAAACCAAATTTATAACAATTCAATCACCTAACCATAACACTTTTACATGTCCAACTTCACACCATCACACACATACCCAAACTACCATAACAACCAACACAATTCAACATTAATATTTCATAATCCAAACATGAAATAAAATCTTTATGGTTCACCAAACCAGGCTGCCATTTCATGCATTACATTCCCATAATTTCCAAGCATTCAAATTTCAATACACATTCACATATACTAAGTATACATCATCCAAATAATTTCCTACACCATATACATTTAATTAATCATTTTTATTCACCTTTTACAAGCAAAAATAAACTGTCTTCAAGGTGTTTCCATGGCTGCCAAAAGTACACTTCCCCCTTTAAACATCAAACCTCAAAAATCTCTCCATAAATCAAACACCCATAACATCCTTACAAACTTTAACAAAACAACAATAAAAAAATACAAACTTACCTATTGATGAGGCTTGTTAAATCTTCCCCAAACTCCCTTAAATTTAGTATCTACTTCTTCCTTATGAGGTGGGGATCAAGATTAGTGAAGCAACTTTGGTGTTTGGAGGTGAGAATGGAGGAGATTATGAAGTTCTTTCAAGTTTTGGCCATGGAGGTTTTGATGGAATTCATTTCAGCATGGGAGAAGGATTGAAGATGATAAAGTGTTTAGTGGAAGTAATCTGCCCACTTAGTATATATTTTAATTCCCATAGTGCTCCACTCACCTAAGAAAATGATTTAATATGATTTAAGTGCTAATTACCCAAATTATACTCCACTTTTGGCTATTTACATTAGGTACCCCTAATTTAATTTTTCATTATATTTTCCAAGTGTAATATCATGTATTTTCAATGGAAATTTAGGTCAAAAGACAACTCGGGGTGTCAAATGACCACAATGCCCCTGTTCAGGTTGCACTCTCGATTTTTCGGTAACACCGGGTTTTGTCCATTTTTCGATTTCTCACTTTTCTTTGTACTAATTGTTTAATTTTTATTTAGTATTTCTAATGGTATTTGTATTTCAATAGGTGTCTCTTTAAGTCCTAAAAATATTTTCCAGGGTTCCCCGCGGTCCAGGGCTAGTCGACGGTCCACGCCGTGACTTCCCGGTGCGGTCACCCATCGCTAGGTTTCTCGGCTCACTTAACTTGGTTACATTTCTTTGCTATTATTTTTTCTTTGTTTTTCTTGTATTTTTTTTCTTGTATTTCATTATTTTATGTCTCCTCACTCATATCGAAGTGTAGTTCTAGGCATTCTAGCTATCCGGACAACACTGGTCATTGGAACAGTAGAACGCACTACCGAACATAGGGGTGTTACACAATAAACTTTAATTTATCATTTTATAATTAAAAACTTATTTAGCTATGCATTGTGAATTAGTTTTACTAATTATGGGTTTTGAGAAATGTTGTGTTGCCATTTTATGAATGAAAATTTGAATTGGAAATTGATTTGTGTTTTGCGTGAAATGTTTGAATAACTTGATTTAAATTGACTATATTCCTCCCCCATTTATAGGGTGAGTTTGACTATATTCCTCCCTCTTTAGCTTGCAAGTCAAAGGTGAGTTTGGATGAGTACTTATTAGCTAGCTAGCCACCTCCCTCATTGATTTTGATTATTGGGGTGAGTATGCCTTGTCGTGGTGTACACACGGCATGTTCGAAAATTTTGAGTGTCACACCCTACGCCTCTGTAAGGCATAACATGATCCCGTAGTATACCTAATGAATTACCAACTCCGTCTACTGATAACCCATTAAATACACTACAAGGGATTTTAAAAACTTTTCTTACTTCTTTTACAGTGGTGAGCACTATTTACAGGTGTTAAAAACCTTTTTGAACTGAAGTGATAGAACTAACACATTTAAATTATTTCGAATTTCTGTAAAAAATTTCAACAGAGTGCCATCTGTATTTTGGATAAAACAGTTCTTCAGAAAACCTATAAAAAAGCACTTCAATATGTATTTGCAAATCTCAACTCCAACATATTTCTCAACACAACATATTTCTCAACTCAAATCCGCAGTGATTTTTTTTCAAGACTGAGATACAAGAAATATAATACAAAACTATCCAAGTAAATGAAATCTCAAATTTACGTTTACAATAATTTACATTTAATTACATACCTAAATGTTTTACAAGAGTTTTTATACAACTGCTCAAATAATTTACATACATATTATTACATGCATACATCAAAACCTATGTACATGGGTATACCTATGATATACCTGGAGCTGATCTGAATGTATCTTCAAGGAAATTTACTTCGCTCTATGCTCTTCTTACTGCGACGACATACAAAGCTATCATTGAGTGGTGAACTCGATGGTGCACAACTATAATTTAAAATATAGTACAATATACATTGACAAAATTCTGATAAATAAATTGGGAATCTGAATACTCATCAAATTTCAAAACTCAAAATATTCATTGCCAATAATGTAAATCATTTGTATAAATGACTTTGATCACAAAATTCAATTTATCAAATCATGACTAACCATTTAAGTAATTCAACAAAATCAATTATACATAAACCATAATTGAAATCACAATTTCTTACCATTCAAAAGCCATTCTGTATCTCAAAAATCAATCTTTATCTCACTAATATGCAAGACTAATCCTAAAGGGCCATATTCGATGTGATTCTAACTCCCTATGGTCGGGGAGGTCGAATCATCGTGCACAATACCATCACAATAATGAATCTTCCACAAGGGCCATAACGATAAAATAAACTTAGATCTAACCTCAAATCAGAGGAAAATCTAAGCCTGTGCACGTACCATGGTAATCAAAACACAACTAACTCCATTGTCTTCTCAACAAATGAGAGAGACGGGTAATAACCTAGTCAAGCATCTATAGTGAGATATAAAACAATATTACAATCCATTTAGTGAGCATAAATCATAATATAATTCGATTCAAAGTCAATTCTAATATCTAATAATTTTTATGCTCATCACAATTCAAATCATAAATTTGCATTTTTCCATGAAAATTACCTTCACAATTCAAAACATGTTCTATCACAATTTTCCAAAACATAATTTGTTCAATCCATAACAATGCTTAATACTTGTGGAAATACCATTTCACAAAGCTGAATTCATATATACTATAACAATTTTCAATAATCATTGAATTAAATCCAATGCTTGTTAAACATAATACATAAGAAAAATATGTCATTTAATCATATGAAATATTCAAAGTAAAATCAGTTAAAAACTAGTTGTGCACAAACCTCTGATAATTGTCTCTGTCCGACTCAGTGTTTCCTTCCCTTTTCCTGAGTCTTTGGTAACTGAGAAACATAATTTGAAGTGTTTCAGTACTAAATTAAACTGTCTCTAACGATAATGTTCGATAAGTAATTCACTGAAGGCTATTATTTGCTCAATTACCTAATATACCGACCCTCGATGTGTTTAAGGTAAATTAGGTTTTGGTGTCCTTAATATGTCACATTCGATAGGGTTTTAGGGTTGGTACATTTTACCAAACTCATTTCCTTGTTTAGTGCATTTTCTTGCAATTTGCTGGATTCCGGGATACTAGTTTGACCTAACCGGACGACCTAGTTCCCTCGGTTTTCGGGTTTTGGTCAAAACTACAAACTTGTAGATCTATGTCTTATTGCACGCGGGGAAAAATTTTAGGTCAATCCGAGTTAAGTAGACCAAGTTATGGTCATTATACTATTGCTGGTCAATTAATATCAAATTAGGTCAATTTTAGGTCAATTTGGTCAACTTTGGTTCGGCCAGTTTTTGGACCCGAACTTGTGCAAGCTTTTTGACTTGCTTATGGTGATTTCTGGGCTTTGGTGTCTTCATAAGACTTGTAGGTATGGGTCTTAACTATTCATGGTTAAAATTTCAGGGCAATTGGACCTGTTTTGAGTGAGTTATTGCCTAAAAACTCACTGCTGCCCAATTGGTCATTTTTCAGGTCCTAATTGCACCTAATCCGAATTGGTCATTTTCTTAGGTCACCTTGCAAGCAGAATTTTGGTATGTTTTCTCAATGAAAGTTGGCACATTTTGTGCCTAGTTCCACCTCCAATTGGTCTCATACCAATTGAGGTTACACATTTAAACTTATTGGCTAAAATGTACACTGCCCTTGTTTACTTTGCTTAACACACATCAATTACACACATTTACCTTGCAATATGTTTACTTCCCTACCAAATCTGTTTTGGTACATTACCAAAACTATATATTACTTTACATTAACATCGCTTTGGGCAGATTACAATTATCCTCAACATACCAAATATAACTCTAATTCCCAAAGTTCAAATACCATTACACATACACATAAACATCACTAGTTTTTACATACACTTTACACAACAATTTCATACACATATCCTTCAATCCTTAATGCCACAATTCTGCCCATATCTTTATGAACACATACACTTATCCAAGAGTTTCAAGGCTGCCAAAATTGTCCTTCAACACCAAAGTGTCCTACAATTCATTAAATCCCATTCCAAGTGCAAAATTCACCATATACATGTGAAGTAATTCACTAGGTTATTAAATCATCATGATCAACATCATTTCTCATCAAATATATGCACAATTATTTCATCAATTACATGACTCCATGGCTGTCCAAAATGAACACAACAATAACTCTTCAAACTCAAAAATTTTCTTCACAAATCCAACACCCATAACATGCACACAAAACTTAACAAAGCTATCTTCAAAAATACTAACTTACCTTATGGTTGAAACTTGCCAAACCTTGATTAAACTTCTTAAAATTGGTATCAAACTCTTCCTTGTGATGTGTAGACAATTTTTCATGAAGCTACTTAAGGGATTGGAGTTGAAATGAGAGAGTGGACCAAGCTTTAAGGAAACGTCAATGGAGGTTTCTCCTCCCCTTCAATTCGGCTAGGTTTAGTACAATGGAGAAGATGAAGTTTCTGCCTTGGATAATGGATGTACACCTGCCCCACTTAGTATATATTAATCCATTAATGGTCCACTAACTCCAAATAATCATATAATAAGCTAATTGTTCATTTATTCCACATTAACCCATGATTTTAGCTATTTACTTTAGGTACCACCAAATTAATTTTTCATTTTATTTTCTATGTGTAATACTATTTATTTTTAATGGAAATTTAGGTCAAAAGACAATTCAGGATGTCAAATGACCATAATGCCGCTGTTCGGGTTGCATTCCTGATTTTTCGGTAACACCAGGTTTTGTCTGTTTTTCGATTTCTCACTTTTCTTTGTACTGATTATTTAATTTTTCTTTGATCTTTCTAATGATATTTATTCTTCTATAAGGGTCTATTTAAGTCCTAAAAATGTTTTCCAGGGTTCCCCGCAGTCCAGGGCTAGTCAACGGTCCACGCCGTGACTTCCCGGTGCGGTCACCCATCGCTAGGTTTCCCGGCTCGCTTAACTTGATCACATTTCTTTGCTATTATTTTTCCTTTGTTTTTCTTGTATTTTCTTTTCTTGTATTTTATTATTTTATGTCTCCTCACTCATATTGAAGTGTAGTTCTAGGCATCCTAGCTGTTCGGACAACACTGGTCACCGGAGTAGCAGAACGCACTACCGAACTTAGGGGTGTTACAATTCTCCCCCCCCCCCCCTTAAATAAATTTCATCTACGAAATTTTACCTGGCATTAGTCTCTAAACAGCTGTGGGTGTTGTCTCCTCATATCCTCTTCACGTTCCCAAGTAGCTTCCTGGCCTGAATGATGGTTCCACAGCACTTTAACTAGGTGTATCTGTTTGTTCCTCAGCTGCTTCACCTCATAAGCCAGAATTTTTATGGGTTCTTCCTCTTATGAGAGGTCTGGGTTTACTTCAATCTCTTCAACTGATAGTACATGAGATGGGTCAGATCTGTACCTCCTTAACATGGACACATGGAAGACACTGTGTATCTTTGCTAGCTCTGGAGGTAATGCCAACCGATATGCCAAAGGACCCACTCTTTCCAGAACCTCATATGGTCCAATGAAACGAGGACTCAGTTTCCCCTTTCTGCCAAATCTCATAATTCTCTTCCAAGGAGAAACTTTGAGGAATACCTTATCACCCACTGCATACTCAATATCTCTTCTTTTCAAACCAACATAGGACTTCTGACGGTCTGATGCAGCTTTGAGTCTATCTCTAATCAATCTGATCTTTTCCTCTGTCTGCTGAACAATTTCTGGCCCAATCATCTTCCTTTCACCTACCTCATCCCAACATAGAGGAGTTCTGCACTTTCTACCATACAAAGCTTCATATGGAGGCATCCCAATGCTTGATTGGTAGCTGTTGTTATAAGCAAACTCAATCAAAGGCAAGTGTGTATCCCAACTACCTTCAAATTCAATCACACAAGCCCGTAGCATATCCTCCGATTCTGAATAACCCTCTCGGTGGCCATCCGTCTGCGTGGTGGAATGCCGTATAAAGTTCGATCTAGTTCTTAGGGCTCTCAAGACTACCCGAATCTAGAAGTGAACCTAGGATCTCTGTCAGACACAATTGATACTGGCACTCCATGCAGTTTTACAATCTCATATATGTACAATCTGGCCAATCTTTCCAGGCTATATTCCATCCGTACTGGCAAAAAGTGAGCAGACTTGGTTAGTCTGTCAATTATGACCTATACTGCATCTTGACTATTCTGTGTCCTCGGAAGTCTCATCACAACATCCATAGTTATCTGTTCCCTTACAATGTTTCATAGGGTGCCACTCGTATGCTAGCTTGACACTTATTAATGTGTACAAATTCTGTTAGTGGGATGTATCTGTCCCATCTCCTCTCGAATTCAATGACACAAGTTCTCGATATATTCTTGAGGGCTTATCACATTTTACAGGTTATTTTTATCATTTCATTTCATTATTTATAGGAACTCAATGAGTTTCCAAATTTACCTGAATTACTTGTTTCAATTGTCCATCTGTCTGAGAATGATACGTTGTACTGATATCTCTAAGCTTATAGCAATTACTGTGGTACTGGTAGTTCGCATTATTGTAACCGAGTTACTGACTCCAGCTACTTTACAAGTGTAGTCTTTCGATAGGCTAGTTCTGAAGTTTTAAATTTCTGACTAAAATTTTCACATTTATTTCCAGTAATAGTACCCTATTCGGGTGCAACTGTATCAATTTATAGATTACTTACAAATATTCTTACTTATTGTACCACGAGGAAACACGTAGCTCTACACAATAATCCAGTGTCAGTACTGTAATCTGCAGCTTACAATACAGACATCGAGAACATTATATAGTCACTACGTTATAACCTCATGGACTAGGTTTTCTAACATCTTATCTTTCTCGAATCCACTAATATCCCAAACCGATTCTGATTACAATTTCCTTTGACAATTACTAACAGTAACATTTTTGCCCTCATCTAGAGCAATTCTATTACTGTAACTTACTTTTAGGTCCTCTTGCCATACCTTAGTAGGCTCGCCAATCAGCTTTATAATTTACGGTATGTTAGAAAATACTTTTAGCTAACAATTCTTCCAAAATTAATGTCAACCATACTTGTTATTATAGTTATTATCCTAAAGGACTAGTCACTAATACATCAAAATTTATTCCCCTGTAAAGGAATAGCAACAAAACATAGAATTCTAACACTAACATATAAGTAAGTAGTGCTGGGATCAAATAATAACTAATTGTTTCTTTCAAAAATTAAGAACTTACTAGCAGCTACATCTAAAGTTTCTATTCTTTCTCCTTGGTGCATAGTGGACGCTCTGACTGGTACGCTACTATATTCGGGTTGATTCACTGTGTTATAGTGGTGAGGAGTACCGACTCTATTTCTATCTTGACTCTGACTGACGGTCTGTGAAATCCGGAGAGTAGATTGAGGTGGTTTAGTACAATCTTTAGCAAAGTGTCCAAGTTTTCCACAATTGTAGCAGGCTCCAGAGGCCTTATAGCATATCCCACCATGATATTTTCCACAAGTTTCACATTGGCGGGAAGGGTAGGAACTTCTAGTTGTTCGACGACTGGACCTTGGTGGTCTCTATCTTAATGATCCACCTCTATCGTATCTCTGAGCTCGGGGTTCCTCAAATTCTTTTCTCTTTCTCAAATTACTGTTCGAGCTCTGACCCATAGGTTTCACCCTCTTTTCCATTTCGCACTGCCCTTGTGGGGTTGGGTGCAGACTTGGGCTTGGGTGTGATTATCAGCCATTTGTTGAAAGAAAATGGCCATTTGCTGGAACATTTGTGCAGTAATTTGTACCGGTAAAACAGGTACAGTCAGGCCTTCGACATTTTGTGGAGCTGGGGCCTCAACTTGTTCTTCTGCCATCATAGACTGTTCTATTGTCTCATTCTTCTCTTCCACTTTTTTTTCACAGAATTTTCTATTCCTGTACAACCAACACAAGGAGATTCCTCTCCATTAGTTCACATTTATGATGTAAATGTACTATATGTATCAAACATTTGAGCAGTTGTAGTTACCGACAAAAAGATTTCAAATTCACAGTTCAAAATTTACTTTAAAACCATTGCTCTGATACCACTAAAACATGTCACACCCTACGCCTCTGTAAGGCATAACATGATCCCGTAGTATACCTAATGAATTACCAACTCCGTCTACTGATAACCCATTAAATACACTACAAGGGATTTTAAAAACTTTTCTTACTTCTTTTACAGTGGTGAGCACTATTTACAGGTGTTAAAAACCTTTTTGAACTGAAGTGATAGAACTAACACATTTAAATTATTTGGAATTTCTGTAAAAAATTTCAACAGAGTGCCATCTGTATTTTGGATAAAACAGTTCTTCAGAAAACCTATAAAAAAGCACTTCAATATGTATTTGCAAATCTCAACTCCAACATATTTCTCAACACAACATATTTCTCAACTCAAATACATAGTTATTTTTTTTCAAGACTGAGATACAAGAAATATAATACAAAACTATCCAAGTAAATGAAATCTCAAATTTACGTTTACAATAATTTACATTTAATTACATACCAAAATGTTTTACAAGAGTTTTTATACAACTGCTCAAATAATTTACATACATATTATTACATGCATACATCAAAACCTATGTACATGGGTATACCTATGATATACCTGGAGCTGATCTGAATGTATCTTCAAGGAAATTTACTTACTGCTCTATGCTCTTCTTACCTACGACAGCATACAAAGCTATCGCTGAGTGGTGAATCAGAACATCCTCGGTAGCAATTCCAAGCATCTCATCGGTGACCGGTGTCGGTCCGGACAGCTAGAACGTCCGGAAAAATATTCAAATCAATGTGAGGGATCATAATTAACTCAAATATTAATGAGAAAAATTTAGTAAAAATTTTAGAAATAAAATACAGTTAAGTCAAAAGAGCCGGTGCCCAAACGATGGGTAACTGGAGGTAAGTTGCGGTTCTAACGAGGAGCCCTAGACAGGGGAAAATTATAAAATAATTTTTGGGACTCCAGAGAAGGGTCATTGAGGTTCCTATGGCATTAGAATGCCAAGAAAATACTTAGAAAATTTTTTCAATCGGTACAGACAATTTTGACCCGTTAAGCCAAACGGAGGGCATTTTGGTCATTTCGCCTTCCGAGGTGATATTTGGCCGACTTGTCCAGTTGAGTAAATAATTAATATGACATAAAATATGAATAAATATTACTAAAAATTAATGTGAAAATGAGTAGAGAAAAGAAGAAAAGAAAATGAAAGAAAAACCTAAATATGACATCACATGATGTCATTTGGAGGGCTTCCACCAATCACAACCTAATAAGCCAAATTAAAAAGAGAAAAAAATGACAAAAGAAGACACAAAACTTCTGGTTCTTCTTCTTCATTTGCACGTGAATCTCTCCCTCTCCCTCCACCATTTTATCAAGCTTTGAACTTGATTTTCTCTTCATCCACTCACTAAAACCCATAAGTCTCTTCATCAAAAATTAATCCCATACCTAGACAAAGCTTTTGGAAGCCTAGAAAAGGAAGGAAAGTGAAGTTTTAGCTTGAATAAATCTGCCCTACAAGAGGTTAAAGTGAGGTTAGTGCTATCCTTTCACTCTCACTCCTTTAATCCTTGTTAAAGCATCATTTTAAGTTAAGAAATTGTAAGAGTTTGAAGTAAGTTATATGTGTTAGGGCATCTTTAATTTTTGGCAGCCCTAAGGAAGGATGAGGTTGATTGTTTTAATGAATTTAGAATGGATAGAAATGATGTTTAAGGTATGAATATGCATGGATGTTGAATTAGTGTGCTAATTGAGGTTTATGGATAATTTAAATTGGACATTAGGGTTTTGAGAAGTGAAACTTGGATTTAGCTTATGGAATTGTGAAAGAACATTATAAGGGTCAATTAGTGACCATTTTAGGTATGTTGACCATGAATTGGACTGAAAAATAGTATAGCCAAGTGAATGTGTAGGCTGCCTTGTTAGTGCAGCAAAGGGACTAAAAATTCAGTCCACTTGCACTGCCATAACTTTGGCTGTGTAGGTCCAATTGGTGTTTGGCCAATTGGACATGAAACTAGGCTTATAATGGCACATTTTTGCTAAAGAAACCATGCCCAAAAGACCAAAGCAAGAGGACCAAAAGTTGGCCCCAATCCAGATACCCTGCAACAGCACCTGCAGAAATGACTAAATGAATAGTAACTGTTCATTTAGCCATAACTCACTGTAGATTTGGTCAATTGACCTGAAATTTTTACAGCAACAAGTTAATACATAGAAAAACAACTTTTATGAAGAAACCTGCCCCAAATTATGACCAGAACCAAATCAAATCATTGAGCAAAGTGAAGTTTACTGTACTGAGATTTCTAGAATTTTCATTTGAGCAGCAATGTTTGGATGGCTATAACTCTCTCTAGAAAACTCGGATTTAGGCAATTCTTGAACCGATGGAAACCTAAGGCATAGTAGAACATTTCATATGAAGAAAGTTAGACCAAATTATGAACTTAACTTGGTCAAATTACTGATCAAAGTTGGACCAAAATCTGCCAAAATCCAAAATTTCAGCAGGAACAGTACACGTGAACAGTAAACTTATTTTGGCCATAACTTGAGCTACAAAACTCCAAATGGAGTGATTCAAAAAAAGAAATTCAACTAGACAAAATAAGAAACATTTTGTATGAAGGAAGTTTTGTCAAATTCCAACAGTAAATCGACCAATGAAACAGTGCAACTTCGGAACACCAAAACCGAAAATTGGCAATTTTGCCAAAATGACCTAAGCTTTGAGAAAGTGACCAAAACCAACAAGTTTTAAATGAAAGATGTAGTATGTTTGAAGTGCCAAAGTCAATGTACATATTTTCTATGCAAAAGTCAACATTTTAGTTGACTAATGAAGTGAATAGTGACATGAAAACTTGAAATAAGCTTGGAAATGGATTTGGTAATTGATTCCAACAAGTTTTAAATGCAAAATGTGGTACATCGAGAGTGTTAAAACCAATGTACCTATTGTCTATGCAAAAGTCAACATTTTTGTTGACCAATGAGGTGTATAGTGACACCAAAACTTGAAATTCAAAATTTGAAATTAGAAATGCATCTAGGGGACTTTAAATTGCAATTGGCAATTAATACTAGTAAATGTAAAACTCAAAATGTGGGATCTTGGTGTAATTAGAATTAATATATCCATTAAGTATAAAAAGGTCAACATTTTGGTTGACTAGTATGGTGAATAGTAATCAAAATGATTAGTGAATTAAGATGAAGACCTAGAACTAATTCTAAGCTTAAATGCTTAGAATTGTATGACAAATATGGACTATGCATCCTAGTCAAAATTATTAAAAAGAAATTAGGCCATAAATTTGAAATCCATGAAATATTCATGGATTACTTGAAACATGAAAAATAAGTCACCTAATTGATGTGAATAGATAGTTAGGGCATATATGCCCATCACAAATGGAATTCATAAAATATTAGTAACTCAACTTGAAATATAAAATTTGTAATTACATAAGTAGATTCTTGAATGTATAAATGAGAAAGGAAAAATGTTTTGAATACAATGGTACTTGTGAACCATTGTTTAGAATTGTGATCAATATGAATAACATAATGAATGAATAAATGAATCATATTAATGTATGAATGAGACATTAGTTCTCATTATTGTAGAGAGGAGAAATATTGTGAGTACAATGGTATATGAATACCATTATTGTGAATTGTGATCAATAGGAATGATGTAAGGAATGTATGAATATTATGATCAATGTACAAATTATGAAATTTATCGTGAAATAATAAAGGCATAAAACACAATATATTAATATTTGATGATATTATTTGCCCTTGTATTGCCTAGACATGTGTGTCAGATTGGATAGTTTGGCATGCCAATAGGGTATTGTTTAGCAGTACTGCAAAAGGAAAGGCTTTATGCCTGTATTCATGGCTTTATGCCTGTATTCATGGCTTTATGCCCGTATTCATGGCTTTTATGCCCGTATGCATGGCTTTTATGCCCGATTATGTGATATCATGGCTTTTTAGCCATACTGACTGCATGCATGGTTGACGTTCTGCGTCCCATGGTATGATGGCCCGAGGCACCGCGGTGTCCAGTGCCAACGACCCGTTATCCAGTTTAGTCAACCTGTCGTAGGTCACTTGGGCAGTGTAATTTATTGAAATAAATTAACAGTATTAGTAATTAAAAACATTAGAGATCAAATAAATGAGTTAATAAGACTTCAAAAGAATTAGTTACAATTATGAAATGATCCAAACCACATAAAAAATGTTAAGTAAAATGATAAGAGAGTTGCAAAAATAGGTATAACTTAACTAAATATTTTAAATGTACCTTCTATTGCCATATGAATATAAATTGAGTATTTTTATTAATTCTGTATATCGTACATTATCACTGTGAATTTCGGAATTAAACGCTTCCAAAGCGAAACAAATGAGAACAAAAGATAATTAATATTAGATACATTGTATTAAATTAAATTGATTCTTAAGCATTCAAATTATGCTCTGTTCTTTCTTTATTTGTATATATTATTTCTTGTTATATTATTGCACCACTAAGCAGAAATGCTTAGCGCGATGGAATTGCTTCCTCATGCAGTCTCAAGGTAAAACCGTAAGACTATCATTGAGATTTTTGGAGTCTAGATCTGCAGAAGTGTTAGAAGAGTTCAAGATTGTCACCTCCTCAGCAATGCATGTAGATAGGGCTCATTTTATACATGTTATGTATATTGTTCATTCCTAGCACATTGTAAATTATTTGTATATCTTGTACAAAATGAACTCATGTAATTAACCTATGAATTATGGGAGCTACTCAAAGTAAGTATTTTAATATGTAAATTAAAGAAGTTTGAAAATTTTACTTATGTGATTTGAGTATGAATGAGATTGTATGGATTCGAAGACAGATTTGAAATATATAGATAATGGATGGAAATGAATATGAAATTGAGATATATGAATGAGATGTGAATTATGAGATGGTTATGAAAATAATTGATGAGATTCTATTTGTAAAACATTATTGAAATTTTCAAACAAGTAAATAGTGAAATACATCAACTGGTAATAAAATAGGGGAAACTCCTCTGGTTTCTCCGTCGAAAAAAATTAATTAATATTAAAATATAACGAGATCAAATTATGAAAGGAATAAAGTAAGATAAGATAGGGTGCTCCGGCACCGATTGTAGCATGCCTTGCTCGGCTACACTGTAGTCGGGTGAGGAGTGTTACATGAACTCAGTGGTGCACAACTATAATTTAAAACATAGTACAATATACATTGACAAAATTTACAGTAAATAAATTGGGAATCTGAATACTCATCAAATTTCAAAACTCAAAATATTTGTTGCCAATAATGTAAATCATTTGTATAAATGACTTTGATCACAAAATTCAATTTATCAAATCATGACTAACCATTTAAGTAATTCAACAAAATCAATTATACATAAACCATAATTGAAATCACAATTTCTTACCATTCAAAAGCCATTCTGTATCTCAAAAATCAATCTTTATCTCACTAATATGCAAGACTAATCCGAAAGGGCCATATTCGATGTGATTCTAACTCCCTATGGTCGGGGAGGTCGAATCATTGTGCACAGTACCATCACAATAATGAATCTTCCGCAAGGGCCATAACGATAAAATAAACTTAGATCTAACCTCAAATCAGAGGAAAATCTAAGCCTGTGCACGTACCATGGTAATCAAAACACAACTAACTCCATTGTCTTCTCAACAAATGAGAGAGACGGGTAATAACCTAGTCAAGCATCTATAGTGAGATATAAAACAATATTACAATCCATTTAGTGAGCATAAATCACAATATAATTCGATTCAAAGTCAATTCTAATATCCAATAATTTTTATGCTCATCCCAATTCAAATCATAAATTTGCATTTTTCCATGAAAATTACCTTCACAATTCAAAACATGTTCTATCACAATTTTCCAAAACATAATTTGTTCAATCCATAACAATGCTTAATACTTGTGGAAATACCATTTCACAAAGCTGAATTCATACATACTATAACAATTTTCAATAATCATTGAATTAAATCCAATGCTTGTTAAACATAATACATAAGAAAAATATGTCATTTAATCATATGAAATATTCAAAGTAAAATCAGTTAAAAACTAGTTATGCACAAACCTCTGATAATTGTCTCCTGGTCTGGACTCAGTGTTTCCTTCCCTTTTCTTGAGTCTTTGGTAACTGAGAAACATAATTTGAAGTGTTTCAGTACTAAATTAAACTGTCTCTAACGATAATGTTCGATAAGTAATTCACTGAAGGCTATTATTTTCTCAATTACCTAATATACCGACCCTCGATGTGTTTAAGGTAAATTAGGTTTTGGTGTCCTTAATATGTCACATTCGATAGGGTTTTAGGGTTGGTACGTTTTACCAAACTCATTTCCTTGTTTAGTGCATTTTCTTGCAATTTGCTGGATTCCGGGATACTAGTTTGACCTAACCGGACGACCTAGTTCCCTCGGTTTTCGGCTTTCAGTCAAAACTACAAACTTGTAGATCTATGTCTTATTGCACGCGGGGCAAAATTTTAGGTCAATCCGAGTTAAGTAGACCAAGTTATGGTCATTATACTATTGCTGGTCAATTAATATCAAATTAGGTCAATTTTAGGTCAATTTGGTCAACTTTGGTTCGGCCAGTTTTTGGACCCGAACTTGTGCAAGCTTTTTGACTTGCTTATGGTCATTTCTGGGCTTTGGTGTCTTCATAAGACTTTTAGGTATGGGTCTTAACTATTCATGGTTAAAATTTCAGGTCAATTGGACCTGTTTTGAGTGAGTTATGGCCTAAACACTCACTGCTGCCCAATTGGTCATTTTTCAGGTCCTAATTGCACCTAATCCGAATTGGTCATTTTCTTAGGTCACCTTGCAAGCAGAATTTTGGTATGTTTTCTCAATGAAAGTTGGCAAATTTTGTGCCTAGTTCCACCTCCAATTGGTCTCATACCAATTGAGGTTACACATTTAAACTTATTGGCTAAAATGTACACTGCCCTTGGTTACTTTGCTTAACACACATCAATTACACACATTTACCTTGCAATATGTTTACTTCCCTACCAAATCTGTTTTGGTACATTACCAAAACTATATATTACTTTACATTAACATCGCTTTGGGCAGATTACAATTATCCTCAACATACCAAATATAACTCTAATTCCCAAAGTTCAAATACCATTACACATACACATAAACATCACTAGTTTTTACATACAATTTACACAACAATTTCATACACATATCCTTCAATCCTTAATGCCACAATTCTGCCCATATCTTCATGAACACATACACTTATCCAAGAGTTTCAAGGCTGCCAAAATTGTCCTTCAACACCAAAGTGTCCTACAATTCATTAAATCCCATTCCAAGTGCAAAATTCACCATATACATGTGAAGTAATTCACTAGGTTATTAAATCATCATGATCAACATCATTTCTCATCAAATATATGCACAATTATTTCATCAATTACATGACTCCATGGCTGTCCAAAATGAACACAACAATAACTCTTCAAACTCAAAAATTTTCTTCACAAATCCAACACCCATAACATACACACAAAACTTAACAAAGCTATCTTCAAAAATACTAACTTACCTTATGGTTGAAACTTGCCAAACCTTGATTAAACTTCTTAAAATTGGTATCAAACTCTTCCTTGAGATGTGTAGACAATTTTTCATGAAGCTACTTAAGGGATTGGAGTTGAAATGAGAGAGTGGACCAAGCTTTAAGGAAACGTCAATGGAGGTTTCTCCTCCCCTTCAATTCGGCTAGGTTTAGTACAATGGAGAAGATGAAGTTTCTGCCTTGGATAATGGATGTACACCTGCCCCACTTAGTATATATTAATCCATTAATGGTCCACTAACTCCAAATAATCATATAATAAGCTAATTGTTCATTTATTCCACATTAACCCATGATTTTAGCTATTTACTTTAGGTACCACCAAATTAATTTTTCATTTTATTTTCTAAGTGTAATACTATTTATTTTTAATGGACATTTAGGTCAAAAGACAATTCAGGATGTCAAATGACCATAATGCCCCTGTTCGGGTTGCATTCCCGATTTTTCGGTAACACCAGGTTTTGCCTGTTTTTCGATTTCTCACTTTTCTTTGTACTGATTATTTAATTTTTCTTTGATCTTTCTAATGATATTTATTCTTCTATAAGGGTCTATTTAAGTCCTAAAAATGTTTTCCAGAGTTCCCCGCAGTCCAGGGCTAGTCAACGGTCCACGCCGTGACTTCCCGGTGCGGTCACCCATCGCTAGGTTTCCCGGCTCGCTTAACTTGATCACATTTCTTTGCTATTATTTTTCCTTTGTTTTTCTTGTATTTTCTTTTCTTGTATTTCATTATTTTATGTCTCCTCACTCATATTGAAGTGTAGTTCTAGGCATCCTAGCTGTTTGGACAACACTGGTCACTGGAGCAGCAGAACGCACTACCGAACTTAGGGGGTGTTACAATTCTCCCCCCCTTAAATAAATTTCATCTACGAAATTTTACCTGGCATTAGTCTCTAAACAGCTGTGGGTGTTGTCTCCTCATATCCTCTTCACGTTCCCAAGTAGCTTCCTGGCCTGAATGATGGTTCCACAGCACTTTAATTAGGTGTATCTGTTTGTTCCTCAGCTGCTTCACCTCATAAGCCAGAATTTTTATGGGTTCTTCCTCTTATGAGAGGTCTGGGTTTACTTCAATCTCTTCAACTGATAGTACATGAGATGGGTCAGATCTGTACCTCCTTAACATGGACACATGGAAGACACTGTATCTTTGCTAGCTCGAGGTAATGCCAACCGATATGCCAAAGGACCCACTCTTTCCGTAACCTCATATGGTCCAATGAAACGAGGACTCGCTTTCCCTTTCTGCCAAATCTCATAATTCTCTTCCAAGGAGAAACTTTGAGGAATACCTTATCACCCACTGCATACTCAATATCTCTTCTTTTCAAACCAACATAGGACTTCTGACGGTCTGATGCAGCTTTGAGTCTATCTCTAATCAATCTGATCTTTCCTCTGTCACGAACAATTTCTGGCCCAATCATCTTTCTTTCACTTACCTCATCCCAACACAGAGGAGTTCTGCACTTTCTACCATACAAAGCTTCATATGGAAGCATCCTAATGCTTAATTGGTAGCTGTTTTTGTAAGCAAACTCAATCAAAGGCAAGTGTATGTCCCAACTGCCCTCAAACTCAATCGCACAAGCCTGTAGCATGTCCTCCAAGATTTGAATTACCCTCTCGGGTCGCCATCCATCTGTGGTGGAATGCCGTGCTAAAGTTCGATCTAGTTCTTAGGGCTCTCTCAAGACTACCCTGCAATCTAGAAGTGAACCTAGGATCTCTGTCGGACACAATTGATACGGCACTCCATGCGCTTTACAATCTCATATATGTATAATCCGCCAATCTTTCCGTGCTATAGTCCATCCGAATCGGCAAAAGTGAGCAGACTTGGTTAGTCTGTCAATTATGACCTATACTGCATCTTGACTATTCTGTGTCCTCGGAAGTCTCATCACAACATCCATAGTTATCTGTTCCCTTACAATGTTTCATAGGGTGCCACTCGTATGCTAGCTTGACACTTATTAATGTGTACAAATTCTGTTAGTGGGATGTATCTGTCCCATCTCCTCTCGGATTCAATGACACAAGTTCTCGATATATTCTTGAGGGCTTATCACATTTTACAGGTTATTTTTATCATTTCATTTCATTATTTATAGGAACTCAATGAGTTTCCGAATTTACCTGAATTACTTGTTTCAATTGTCCATCTGTCTGAGAATGATACGTTGTACTGATATCTCTAAGCTTATAGCAATTACTGTGGTACTGGTTATTGTAACCGAGTTACTGACTCCAGCTACTTTACAAGTGTAGTCTTTCGATAGGCTAGTTCTGAAGTTTTAAATTTCTGACTAAAATTTTCACATTTATTTCCAGTAATAGTACCCTATTCGGGTGCAACTGTATCAATTTATAGATTACTTACAAATATTCTTACTTATTGTACCAGGAGGAAACACGTAGCTCTACACAATAATCCAAAGGTCGATCAGTAATCTGCAGCTTACAATACAAACATCGAGAACATTATATAGTCACTACGTTATAACCTCATGGACTAGGTTTTCTAACATCTTATCTTTCTCGAATCCACTAATATCCCAAACCGATTCTGATTACAATTTCCTTTGACAATTACTAGCAGTAACATTTTTGCCCTCATCTAGAGCAATTCTATTACTGTAACTTACTTTTAGGTCCTCTTGCCATACCTTAGTAGGCTCGCCAATCAGCTTTATAATTTACGGTATGTTAGAAAATACTTTTAGCTAACAATTCTTCCAAAATTAATGTCAACCATACTTGTTATTATAGTTATTATCCTAAAGGACTAGTCACTAATACATCAAAATTTATTCCCTTGTAAAGGAATAGCAACAAAACATAGAATTCTAACACTAACATATAAGTAAGTAGTGCTGGGATCAAATAATAACTAATTGTTTCTTTCAAAAATTAAGAACTTACTAGCAGCTACATCTAAAGTTTCTGTTCTTTCTCCTTGGTGCATAGTGGACGCTCTGACTGGTACGCTACTATATTCGGGTTGATTCACTGTGTTATAGTGGTGAGGAGTACCGACTCTATTTCTATCTTGACTCTGACTGACGGTCTGTGAAATCCGGAGAGTAGATTGAGGTGGTTTAGTACAATCTTTAGCAAAGTGTCCAAGTTTTCCACAATTGTAGCAGGCTCCAGAGGCCTTATAGCATATCCCACCATGATATTTTCCACAAGTTTCACATTGGCGGGAAGGGTAGGAACTTCTAGTTGTTCGACGACTGGACCTTGGTGGTCTCTATCTTAATGATCCACCTCTATCGTATCTCTGAGCTCGGGGTTCCTCAAATTCTTTTCTCTTTCTCAAATTACTGTTCGAGCTCTGACCCATAGGTTTCACCCTCTTTTCCATTTCGCACTGCCCTTGTGGGGGTTGGGTCTGTACTTGGGCTTGGGCTGACAGATTATCAGCCATTTTTTGGAAGAAAGTGGCCATTTGCTGGACCATTTGTGCAGTAATTTGTACCGGTAAAACAGGTACAGTCAGGCCTTCGACATTTTGTGGAGCTGGGGCCTCAACTTGTTCTTCTGCCATCATAGACTGTTCTATTGTCTCATTCTTCTCTTCCATTTTTTTTTCACAGAATTTTCTATTCCTGTACAACCAACACAAGGAGATTCCTCTCCATTAGTTCACATTTATGATGTAAATGTACTATATGTATCAAACATTTGAGCAATTGTAGTTACCGACAAAAAGATTTCAAATTCACAATTCAAAATTTACTTTAAAACCATTGCTCTGATACCACTAAAACATGTCACACCCTACGCCTCTGTAAGGCATAACATGATCTTGTAGTATACCTAATGAATTACCAACTCCGTCTACTGATAACCCATTAAATACACTACAAGGGATTTTAAAAACTTTTCTTACTTCTTTTACAGTGGTGAGCACTATTTACAGGTGTTAAAAACCTTTTTGAACTGAAGTGATAGAACTAACACATTTAAATTATTTGGAATTTCTGGAAAAAATTTCAGCAGAGTGCCATCTATATTTTGGATAAAAAAGTTCTTCATAAAACCTATAAAAAAGCACTTCAATATGTATTTGCAAATCTCAACTCCAACATATTTCTCAACACAACATATTTCTCAACTCAAATCCGCAGGGATTTTTTTTCAAGACTGAGATACAAGAAATATAATACAAAACTGTCCAAGTAAATGAAATCTCAAATTTACGTTTACAATAATTTACATTTAATTACATACCAAAATGTTTTACAAGAGTTTTTATACAACTGCTCAAATAATTTACATACATATTATTACATGCATACATCAAAACCTATGTACATGGGTATACCTATGATATACCTGGAGCTGATCTGAATGTATCTTCAAGGAAATTTACTTACTGCTCTATGCTCTTCTTACCTGCGACAGCATACAAAGCTATCGCTGAGTGGTGAACTGTAACATCCTCCCGTAGCAATTCCGCACAGTCTACTGTTCCGGTGACCGGTGTCGGTCCGGACAGCTAGAACGTCCGGAAAAATATTCAAATCAAAGTGAGGGATCATAATTAACTCAAATATTAATGAGAAAAATTTAGTAAAAATTTTAGAAATAAAATACAGTTAAGTCAAAAGAGCCGGTGCCCAAGCGATGGGTAACCAGAGGTAAGTTGCGGTTCTCGTAACGAGGAGCCCTAGACCCGGGGGAAAAATTATAAAATAATTTTTGGGACTCCAGAGAAGGGTCATTGAGGTTCCTATGGCATTAGAATGCCAAGAAAATACTTAGAAAATTTTTTCAATCGGTACAGACAATTTTGACCCGTTAAGCCAAACGGAGGGCATTTTGGTCATTTCGCCTTCCGAGGTGATATTTGGCCGACTTGTCCAGTTGAGTAAATAATTAATATGACATAAAATATGAATAAATATTACTAAAAATTAATGTGAAAATGAGTAGAGAAAAGAAGAAAAGAAAATGAAAGAAAAACCTAAATATGACATCACATGATGTCATTTGGAGGGCTTCCACCAATCACAACCTAATAAGCCAAATTAAAAAGAGAAAAAAATGACAAATGAAGACACAAAACTTCTGGTTCTTCTTCTTCATTTGGACGTGAATCTCTTCCTCTCCCTCCACCATTTTATCAAGCTTTGAACTTGATTTTCTCTTCATCCACTCACTAAAACCCATAAGTCTCTTCATCAAAAATTAATCCCACACCTAGACAAAGCTTTTGGAAGCCTAGAAAAGGAAGGAAAGTGAAGTTTTAGCTTGAATAAATCTGCCCTACAAGAGGTTAAAGTGAGGTTAGTGCTATCCTTTCACTCTCACTCCTTTAATCCTTGTTAAAGCATCATTTTAAGTTAAGAAATTGTAAGAGTTTGAAGTAAGTTATATGTGTTAGGGCATCTTTAATTTTTGGCAGCCCTAAGGAAGGATGAGGTTGATTGTTTTAATGAATTTAGAATGGATAGAAATGATGTTTAAGGTATGAATATGCATGGATGTTGAATTAGTGTGCTAATTGAGGTTTATGGATAATTTAAATTGGACATTAGGGTTTTGAGAAGTGAAACTTGGATTTAGCTTATGGAATTGTGAAAGAACATTATAAGGGTCAATTAGTGACCATTTTAGGTATGTTGACCATGAATTGGACTGAAAAATAGTATAGCCAAGTGAATGTGTAGGCTGCCTTGTTAGTGCAGCAAAGGGACTGAAAATTCAGTCCACTTGCACTGCCATAACTTTGGCTGTGTAGGTCCAATTGGTGTTTGGCCAATTGGACATGAAACTAGGCTTATAATGGCACATTTTTTCTGAAGAAACCATGCCCAAAAGACCAAAGCAAGAGGACCAAAAGTTGGCCCCAATCCGGATACCCTGCAACAGCACCTGCAGAAATGACTAAATGAATAGTAACTGTTCATTTAGCCATAACTCACTGTAGATTTGGTCAATTGACCTGAAATTTTTACATCAACATTAATACATAGACAAACAACTTTCATGAAGAAACCTACCCCAAATTATGACCAGAACCAAATCAAATCATTTAGCAAAGTGAAGTTTACTGTACTGAGATTTCTAGAATTTTCATTTGAGCAGTAATGTTTGGATGGCTATAACTCTCTCTAGAAAACTCGGATTTAGGTGATTCTTGAACCGATGGAAACCTAAGGCATAGTAGAACATTTCATATGAAGAAAGTTAGACCAAATTATGAACTTAACTTGGTCAAATTACTGATCAAAGTTGGACCAAAATCTGCCAAAACCCAAAATTTCAGCAGGAACAGTACACGTGAACAGTAAACTTATTTTGGCCATAACTTGAGCTAAAAAACTCCAAATGGAGTGATTCAGAAAAAGAAATTCAACTAGACAAAATAAGGAACATTTTCTATGAAGGAAGTTTTGTCAAATTCCAACAGTAAATCGACTAATGAAACAGTGCAAC
Source organism: Hevea brasiliensis (assembly GCF_030052815.1). Lineage (NCBI taxonomy): Eukaryota > Viridiplantae > Streptophyta > Magnoliopsida > Malpighiales > Euphorbiaceae > Hevea > Hevea brasiliensis. Next base: position 37,302,768 of record NC_079499.1, on the reverse strand, counting down.
TTCGGAACATCAAAACCGAAAATTAGCAATTTTGCCAAAATGACCTAAGCTTTGAGAAAGTGACCAAAACCAACAAGTTTTAAATGAAAAATGTAGTATGTTTGAAGTGCCAAAGTCAATGTACATATTTTCTATGCAAAAGTCAACATTTTAGTTGACTAATGAAGTGAATAGTGACATGAAAACTTGAAATAAGCTTGGAAATGGATTTGGTAATTGATTCCAACAAGTTTTAAATGCAAAATGTGGTACATCGGGAGTGTTAAAACCAATGTACCTATTGTCTATGCAAAAGTCAACATTTTTGTTGACCAATGAGGTGTATAGTGACACCTAAACTTGAAATTCAAAATTTGAAATTAGAAATGCATCTAGGGGACTTTAAATTGCAATTAGCAATTAATACTAGTAAATGTAAAACTCAAAATGTGGGATCTTGGTGTAATTAGAATTAATATATCCATTAAGTATAAAAAGGTCAACATTTTGGTTGACTAGTATGGTGAATAGTAATCAAAATGATTAGTGAATTAAGATGAAGACCTAGAACCAATTCTAAGCTTAAATGCTTAGAATTGTATGACAAATATGGACTATGCATCCTAGTCAAAATTGTTAAAAAGAAATTAGGCCATAAATTTAAAATCCATGAAATATTCATGGATTACTTAAAACATGAAAAATAAGTCACCTAATTGATGTGAATAGATAGTTAGGGCATATATGCCCATCACAAATGGAATTCATAAAATATTAGTAACTCAACTTGAAATATAAAATTTGTAATTACATAAGTAGATTCTTGAATGTATAAATGAGAAAGGAAAAATGTTTTGAATACAATGGTACATGTGAACCATTGTTTAGAATTGTGATCAATATGAATAACATAATGAATGAATAAATGAATCATATTAATGTATGAATGAGACATTAGTTCTCATTATTGTAGAGAGGAGAAATATTTTGAGTACAATGGTATATGAATACCATTATTGTGAATTGTGATCAATAGGAATGATGTAAGGAATGTATGAATATTATGATCAATGTACAAATTATGAAATTTATCGTGAAATAATAAAGACATAAAACACAACATATTAATATTTGATGATATTATATGCCCTTGTATTGCCTAGACATGTGTGTCAGATTGGATAGTTTGGCATGCCAATAGGGTATTGTTTAGCAGTACTGCAAAAGGAAAGGCTTTATGCCTGTATTCATGGCTTTATGCCTGTATTCATGGCTTTATGCCCGTATTCATGGCTTTTATGCCCGTATGCATGGCTTTTATGCCCGATTATGTGATATCATGGCTTTTTAGCCATACTGACTGCATGCATGGTTGACGTTCTGCGTCCCATGGTATGATGGATGGCCCGAGGCATCATGCGGTGTCGAAGCCAACGACCCGTTATCGATTTAGTCAACTGCCGTAGGTCACTTGGGCAGTGTAATTTATTGAAATAAATTAACAGTATTAGTAATTAAAAACATTAGAGATCAAATAAATGAGTTAATAAGACTTCAAAAGAATTAGTTACAATTATGAAATGATCCAAACCACATAAAAAATGTTAAGTAAAATGATAAGAGAGTTGCAAAAATAGGTATAACTTAACTAAATATTTTAAATGTATCTTCTATTGCCATATGAATATAAATTGAGTATTTTTATTAATTCTGTATATCGTACATTGTCACTGTGAATTTCGGAATTAAACGCTTCCAAAGCGAAACAAATGAGAACAAAAGATAATTAATATTAGATACATTGTATTAAATTAAATTGATTCTTAAGCATTCAAATTATGCTCTGTTCTTTCTTTATTTGTATATATTATTTCTTGTTATATTATTGCACCACTAAGCAGAAATGCTTAGCGCGATGGAATTGCTTCCTCGCGCAGGTACTGAAGGTAAAAACCAGTAGACTGTCGACTGAGATTTTTGGAGTCCAGATCTGCAGAAGTGTTAGAAGAGTTCAAGATTGTCACCTCCTCAGCAATGCATGTAGATAGGGCTCATTTTATACATGTTATGTATATTGTTCATTCCTAGCACATTGTAAATTATTTGTATATCTTGTACAAAATAAACTCATGTAATTAACCTATGAATTATGGGAGCTACTCAAAGTAAGTATTTTAATATGTAAATTAAAGAAGTTTGAAAATTTTACTTATGTGATTTGAGTATGAATGAGATTGTATGGATTCGAAGACAGATTTGAAATATATAGATAATGCATGGAAATGAATATGAAATTGAGATATATGAATGAGATGTGAATTATGAGATGGTTATGAAAATAATTGATGAGATTCTATTTGTAAAACATTATTGAAATTTTCAAACAGGTAAATAGTGAAATACATCAACTGGTAATAAAATAGGGGAAACTCCTCCGTTTCTCCGCGAAAAAATAATTAATATTAAAATATAACGAGATCAAATTATAAAAGGAATAAAGTAAGATAAGATAGGGTGCTCCGGCACCGATTGTAGCATGCCTTGCTCGGCTACACTGTAGTCGGGTGAGGGGTGTTACATGAACTCAGTGGTGCACAATTATAATTTAAAACATAGTACAATATACATTGACAAAATTTACAGTAAATAAATTGGGAATCTGAATACTCATCAAATTTCAAAACTCAAAATATTCGTTGCCAATAATGTAAATCATTTGTATAAATGACTTTGATCACAAAATTCAATTTATCAAATCATGACTAACCATTTAAGTAATTCAACAAAATCAATTATACATAAACCATAATTGAAATCACAATTTCTTACCATTCAAAAGCCATTCTGTATCTCAAAAATCAATCTTTATCTCACTAATATGCAAGACTAATCCTAAAGGGCCATATTCGATGTGATTCTAACTCCCTATGGTCGGGGAGGTCGAATCATCGTGCACAATACCATCACAATAATGAATCTTCCGCAAGGGCCATAACGATAAAATAAACTTAGATCTAACCTCAAATCAGAGGAAAATCTAAGCCTGTGCACGTACCATGGTAATCAAAACACAACTAACTCCATTGTCTTCTCAACAAATGAGAGAGACGGGTAATAACCTAGTCAAGCATCTATAGTGAGATATAAAACAATATTACAATCCATTTAGTGAGCATAAATCACAATATAATTCGATTCAAAGTCAATTCTAATATCCAATAATTTTTATGCTCATCACAATTCAAATCATAAATTTGCATTTTTCCATGAAAATTACCTTCACAATTCAAAACATGTTCTATCACAATTTTCCAAAACATAATTTGTTCAATCCATAACAATGCTTAATACTTGTGGAAATACCATTTCACAAAGTGAATTCATACATACTATAACAATTTTCAATAATCATTGAATTAAATCCAATGCTTGTTAAACATAATACATAAGAAAAATATGTCATTTAATCATATGAAATATTCAAAGTAAAATCGCTTAAAAACTAGTTGTGCACAAACCTCGATAATTGTCTCTGTCCGACTCGTGTTTCCTTCCCTTTTCCTGAGTCTTTGGTAACTGAGAAACATAATTTGAAGTGTTTCAGTACTAAATTAAACTGTCTCTAACGATAATGTTCGATAAGTAATTCACTGAAGGCTATTATTTGCTCAATTACCTAATATACCGACCCTCGATGCGTTTAAGGTAAATTAGGTTTTGGTGTCCTTAATATGTCACATTCGATAGGGTTTTAGGGTTGGTACGTTTTACCAAACTCATTTCCTTGTTTAGTGCATTTTCTTGCAATTTCTTTGGATTCCGGATACTAGTTTGACCTAACCGACGACCTAGTTCCTCGGTTTTCGTGTTTTCCACAAAACTACAAACTTGTAGATCTATGTCTTATTGCACGCGGGGCAAAATTTTAGGTCAATCCGAGTTAAGTAGACCAAGTTATGGTCATTATACTATTGCTGGTCAATTAATATCAAATTAGGTCAATTTTAGGTCAATTTGGTCAACTTTGGTTCGGCCAGTTTTTGGACCCGAACTTGTGCAAGCTTTTTGACTTGCTTATGTTCATTTCTGGGCTTTGGTGTCTTCATAAGACTTTTAGGTATGGGTCTTAACTATTCATGGTTAAAATTTCAGGTCAATTGGACCTGTTTTGAGTGAGTTATGGCCTAAACACTCACTGCTGCCCAATTGGTCATTTTTCAGGTCCTAATTGCACCTAATCCGAATTGGTCATTTTCTTAGGTCACCTTGCAAGCAGAATTTTGGTATGTTTTCTCAATGAAAGTTGGCACATTTTGTGCCTAGTTCCACCTCCAATTGGTCTCATACCAATTGAGGTTACACATTTAAACTTATTGGCTAAAATGTACACTGCCCTTGGTTACTTTGCTTAACACACATCAATTACACACATTTACCTTGCAATATGTTTACTTCCCTACCAAATCTGTTTTGGTACATTACCAAAACTGTTTTGGTACATTACCAAAACTATATATTGCTTTACATTAACATCGCTTTGGGCAGATTACAATTATCCTCAACATACCAAATATAACTCTAATTCCCAAAGTTCAAATACCATTACACATACACATAAACATCACTAGTTTTTACATACACTTTACACAACAATTTCATACACATATCCTTCAATCCTTAATGCCACAATTCTGCCCATATCTTCATGAACACATACACTTATCCAAGAGTTTCAAGGCTGCCAAAATTGTCATTCAACACCAAAGTGTCCTACAATTCATTAAATCCCATTCCAAGTGCAAAATTCACCATATACATGTGAAGTAATTCACTAGGTTATTAAATCATCATGATCAACATCATTTCTCATCAAATATATGCACAATTATTTCATCAATTACATGACTCCATGGCTGTCCAAAATGAACACAACAATAACTCTTCAAACTCAAAAATTTTCTTCACAAATCCAACACCCATAACATGCACACAAAACTTAACAAAGCTATCTTCAAAAATACTAACTTACTTTATGGTTGAAACTTGCCAAACCTTGATTAAACTTCTTAAAATTGGTATCAAACTCTTCCTTGTGATGTGTAGACAATTTTTCATGAAGCTACTTAAGGGATTGGAGTTGAAATGAGAGAGTGGACCAAGCTTTAAGGAAACGTCAATGGAGGTTCTCCTCCCCTTCAATTCGGCTAGGTTTAGTACAATGGAGAAGATGAAGTTTCTGCCTTGGATAATGGATGTACACCTGCCCCACTTAGTATATATTAATCCATTAATGGTCCACTAACTCCAAATAATCATATAATAAGCTAATTGTTCATTTATTCCACATTAACCCATGATTTTAGCTATTTACTTTAGGTACCACCAAATTAATTTTTCATTTTATTTTCTAAGTGTAATACTATTTATTTTTAATGGACATTTAGGTCAAAAGACAATTCAGGATGTCAATTGACCATAATGCCCCTGTTCGGGTTGCATTCCCGATTTTTCGGTAACACCGGGTTTTGTCTGTTTTTCGATTTCTCACTTTTCTTTGTACTGATTATTTAATTTTTCTTTGATCTTTCTAATGATATTTATTCTTCTATAAGGGTCTATTTAAGTCCCAAAAATGTTTTCCAGGGTTCCCCGCAGTCCAGGGCTAGTCAACGGTCCACGCCGTGACTTCCCGGTGCGGTCACCCATCGCTAGGTTTCCCGGCTCGCTTAACTTGATCACATTTCTTTGCTATTATTTTTCCTTTGTTTTTCTTGTATTTTCTTTTCTTGTATTTCATTATTTTATGTCTCCTCACTCATATTGAAGTGTAGTTCTAGGCATCCTAGCTGTTCGGACAACACTGGTCACCGGAGTAGCAGAACGCACTACCGAACTTAGGGGTGTTACATTGTGTCATGGCTTAAGTTGTGTTAGTGATTGGCAACACTGTGTTTATTATATTGTTGATCAAATTTGTGTTATATTAAGCTTTGAAAATTATTAAATATTTAAATTGTGATTTGTTATAAATGTGATTTGAAAATTCAAATGTGATTGTGAAATATTCAAACTATGAATTGATAACAAATGTTTTATATTTTGCATTTTATATTTTATTGTGCATCACTGGGTATTTTTATACTCAGCAATAGCTTTCTTTGCTATTGCAGATAGAAATAAGGAAAAAGCAGTAGAGTGAGCTGCTGATTGTTAGAATTACACTGAGGCTTTTGTACGGGAATTTAGTTATACCCTTGTAATTAGTTGATGTAAATAATGTTATAGTCATATATATATATATATATATATATATATATTGTAATTGAGCAGTTTTATAGTTATATGTAAAAATATTATCTTTTGGCTTGTTATGGCTGTGAACTATATTGTGAATGAAATCAAATATTTTCAATGCAATGAGAATGGATTTACTTAAATGTTTTGCAATTGTCATAAATTATGGAGATTGGTTGGATTTGTGATGATTTGAGTATTGGTGGTTGCAATTGGATTGAAATGAATTATTTCTGTCGCAAGGGGTTTTGCGGTTGCTTGGACGAACACTCACCGAAGTGGGAAAAGTGAGGAGTCGCCACTTTAATTTTAAGGAAAATTAAAGAAAATCATTTGTGAAAGTAAGTTAAAATAAAACCACTTTAAAAACAGAGATTCTAGGTTCGGGGTCCACGAACGGGTGGGGAAGGTGTTAGGCACCCCACCTCGTCCCTCAACGAGGGTAAGCAGATTTAACTTCACGTTCTTCAAAGTTAGGAGGGTTTGAATGGAAATGTTAATCCTTTTGACCAAAAGGAATGTTTGATTTTTCACTAATCCGGATTACCCAGATACATAAGTAAATGAGACGACCTTAGTGAGTTGCTGTTGCGTATTAATTTTATTTCAAGGGGAATCATCTTATGTATTTATTAAAATTTAATTTGGGAATCGGATAAGAACTCTCCTCCGATCTCCTTTAAATATTTATTAAAATTTTTAAGCTTGAGAATCGGATAAGAACTCTCCTTCGATCTCTTTTTGAATATTTGATAAAATTTTTAAGTTTGAGAATCGGATAAGAACTCTCCTCTGATCTCTTTTTTTAAATATTTATTAAAATTTTTAAGCTTGAGAATCGGATAAGAACTCTCCTCTGATCCCCTTTTAAATATTTATTAAAATTTTTAAGTGGAAACCGGATAAGAACTCTCCTCCGATCTCCTTTTAAATATTTATTAAAATTTTTAAGCTTGAGAATCGGATAAGAACTCTCCTCCGATCCCCTTTTAAATGTTTATTAAAATTTTTAAGTGGAAACCAGATAAGAACTCTCCTCCGATCTCTTTTTAAATATTTATTAAAATTTTTAAGCTTGAGAATTGGATAAGAACTCTCCTCCGATCCCCTTTTAAATATTTATTAAAATTTTTAAGTGAAAACCGGATAAGAACTCTCCTCCGATCTCTTTTATTTTAATAGGGATCGGATAAGGACTTTTCCGATCTCTCGAAACTTGATTACAACTACCCGTCACGAAATCCTAGAACTAAGGGTTTTGGCATTTAAAGATGCAGGGGCTCGGAATAAGGCTTTTTTTAACTCATTGGTAACTTGTAACTAGCCAGGAGATACCAAACCGAATTTTCCGACCTTCCTATGTGGTTGCCTTACCAGTACCTTTTGATACCCGATCTATCCCATTTATCTATCTTAAAGTTCGGTTTTACTCTGCCTTGTGTTGTCTTACTCAATTGTCTTTTGCATTATTCTAGTGATTCGACCTTACTATTTTCTCGACTTATTGTTTAGACTTTTTATTATTTTTAAAGAGACCCTTAAGATACGGTTACCTACATTTTACCCAACCCCTTATACATTACTCGAGACTAGAAGACTTGCATTCAGAAATAACAAAGATTAACAAAAAAAATGGACTGATCAACAAAGAAGTAAACCCGAGAGTAACCTTTTGGTATTCTTTAGCGCAATATAAACTTAAAAAAAATAAAACTACGTACATAAAAGAACAAAGGAAATGCGTACAATGAAAATGAGCACTTAATAAAATGGCAATATGAGCACTCACCTGTAGGGAGCCAAATCTACTAAACTAAGTATGGAATCACAAAGCTTAATAGAACTGCAGGTTGGTAATCGGAAGGTTAAGGTCTGCCTTGAAACGAAGGATGCTTCGCTAAAATGCAATCGGGTCGAAATAATACCCGAGTTTAAATGAGGTTGAGCCTGGACAATGGGAGTGGAACTAAAGAAAACAAAGAGCTGAAAATGAGAGCACCACAGGATAATGAACGAACTGAAAATAGAGAGTTTTAGTATTCAAGAATCCCTTTTGCAAGAAAACACTTTAGAAAACTGGTTTCAAAAGTTTTTCTTATGAACGCTAAAAAAAATAGCAAAGTAATAAACTGAATTAAGTTTCAGAGTTCTTCCACTATAGTCACTGCCCTCTTTTTTTCGTCCTCCCTTGAACACTTTTTCATGCAGGTATTTATAGGAACCGGGTGCTCCCCATGAAGGGTCAGGATCTGTTTTGGGAGAGATGGAGGGTTAAGATTTTGAAGGACATGATCTAAGGGCTCAGGAATTAAAGAGAATCAGAACGAACGACTCGGATTCCTTCCGGAGTATTTGTCCTTTTCTTTCTTCTAATCTGACGGCCCAAAATTTCTTGTCAAGAGCGATCCGAGGGCTAGGAGTGAAAGGCGCTGATCTTGTCGTTTTCTTCTTCGATCCGAGGGCTTCGAGCTCGTCCTTACAAGTAAGATCAACGGTGGAGATTAGGATGTACAGTGCTGTCTTGACGTACTCTGGCACATGTCGATGCACGCGGCGATTCTGGGCGTGCGGTTGGGATTTCATCCGCAACGCTTTAACTACCTCGGCCGATTATGACGATAATCGCGTAAGTCGCCTTATTCTCTTTGTCTTCTGACCTCCCCTCCTTTCCGGTCTTTTCAATGTGATCCTTTTCCGATCTCTCATACAGGGTTCCTCTCTTCCAATCTCTCCTAACACACTCTCTTCCGATCTTTCATGCCGGTCTCCCTTCTACCGATCTTTACCACACCAGTCTTCCTTTTTATAGGGTTCGGTCCAGTCAAAGCATTTATTTCCCTTAATTCTCGAGGCGTCCGCTTCGTTTTCTGCTTACAATAAATGCTCAAATTTTCCTATATATATACCTTCAACCGGGAAGCCCTACCTCATTTGACTTTCTCCCCTATTCTCCTCATTTTCCTTGTTTTAGCTGCTCCGGCAACAATCCCGAACAAAATGATTACTTTTAATCCTTTTCCGGTTGTCTTCTTTGTTCCTTGCCTGAAAATTTATGATCCCAGTGATCGAAAAATCATGATGACCTTATCTGATGACAGTGAGAGAACTGGACTAATTAACCGATCTGGATCGAGGACCTCGATAGTGCCGATCTCGAATCGTTCGCCCGATATAATCGGCGAACTGGTTTCGGGTGAGAAGACTGCTAATATTCCCCTTAACACCGGTGACTGCTCTTTGGCGTTCATCTGGCTCCTCTCCACACTGGGTGTTCTGACAACGGCTCGGTTTCGAGCGGTAACTTTGATGACGACCTCTCTCATTCTCATGAGAGTCATAGTCCCCCCATCCGGTCTCCTGGTCAAACACATCTTTCGACTCAGCCACGAAACTAGGCTTTGACATAGGCCTTTTAGATAGGATGTTCCACTGGTCTCTAAATATCGCTCTTATGATGTAATCAGACCTTTAATGTAATCCGATCTTTAGAGATCGCCCAAATGATGTAATTAGACCTTTAATGTAATGCGATCTCCAGAGATTGCCCAAATGATGTAATCAGATCTTTTCGGAAATAAAATTTATTTTGACAACTGTCGTTTTATTATTATTGCATTGATTATTTTTCGATCTCTGAAGTTTTTATCCGATCTGACTCTTAATTTGAATGACACTTATCCGATCCGTAATTCAAAACACCTTAATCTGCCGCTCTATAGTTAACCGACCTCTTTATGGAATCTCCAGAATATTCGTGAGACGTGTCAGAACAGCTGGCGAGTCCCGCTATCCGATGCATTACCTAGAACATCGTGAGCATTAAATGCTCGGACGAGTATAAATAGGGGTGGGGTTAGCCAGTTGATCCTTTATGTCATTTTTAGTCTCTCGCCAACAACTTCCAAATTCTCTCGTTTTCTCAAGTTCCTTCGACACCGATCAAGCTCCGGTAAGGGTTTTGATCTTTCTTTTAGTTTAAATTCTCTGTTTCCTTTGAAAATGAGCGGTGCCGAGGGTCAGAGAGTAGTAAGCCACCCTTTCATTCAATTCTCGTGGTCATCCAATGAGGTGGAGGTGGTCGGACCAAGCGCGCGGCCTAAACTTCCTAAGGTCTCCGTTCCAGCTCGGGGACAACCAGCACCATCAAGGCATGTGCCTTCTTCGGGGAGGGAAAATCTTCCCATGGACGAGCTGCCATCAATCTTGCAAGAAACCGACCTGCAGTCATTCAACCAGGAGTATAACATCCGGCCTGATTCGTATGAACTTATCCGGTGTCATGGCGACCTTCGAGCAGATCACTTCTTTGAAAGGAACGATATGATCATGGTGTATGAAGAACAGTTAAAAGCCGGGTTGTGGTTCCCTCTTGACGACTTCTTTAAAGAAGTTTTAAAATATCACCAAGTGTGCATCACCCAAGTTCACCCGAACTTGTGGCAGATCTTAGTAGCCTTCCGAGGCCTATACCGAACTAAGGGGCTCTGACCTACAGCTAAGGTGTTCACTGAACTGCACAGGCTAACTCGTCGAAAGGACGACGAGTATTGGTTCTTCCAGGCGAAACCCCATTGTGGGCTTTTTACCGACCTGCCTTCCTCCTTGAAGAATTGGAAGAACTGCTTCTTCATCTTGAGCAGCAAAATTCTGAACGGTTTTAAGGGCTTCCCTCGGAGCTGGCTGCATCAGGGTCCCTTGCTTACGAAGCACATCGCCCTGAATAGGGAAGAGGGTGCAATGGTGATGGAGTTGAAGGAACAGGCGTCCAGAGAGAAGTTCACTTGTTTGGATGCAGTGACGGCTGAGCTACACCAATGGACTATGCAGCTGGTCACCGGTCAAGATCGTGGGCTTTAGCTCTCTGATCTCAGTATCGGTATTTTCCATATCTCAGATCTTTGGACCTTAGCGATCTCACTGACCTCTTCTTTGTGCAGGTATGGCAAGCGGCGAAGCCTCCAAGGAGAGCCGAAAGCGAAAGAGGGAGATCTCCCGGAAGGTACGGGAGATGAAGCGGGCTGAGGAGATGCAGACACCCAGTCATGAGCCCGGGGAGATTCAAGGAGGCTCGTCTCAACCTTCTGGACCGCCGATCATAGAAGTGGTCCGATCTCCTCCTCGTCAAGAAGAGCCACCTCCGCCTCCTCCAGTCGCTTCGAGTGCGGAAGAGGGTCCTTCCCAGCCGGCCCCAAGGACTCTCTCCCGCGGTGCCTAAGTGCTGATCCACTCATTAGAGAAGAACCGCACGGTTCGAGAGAACCCAGGTTTCGCTAAGGTCCTAGGGTCCTCTATCTGCCTTCGGGAAGATCGGGATAGGATGTCCCCGGACAATCTGGATGACATCCTGACCCGATCTATGAGCCTGAACGTGGAGTGCTTGGTGAACCAGCACATTGTTCGGGAGAAGGCTCACCGCCTGGGTAAGGAAGTCGAGAAAATGGGTCATGAGGTGACTTCTCTCCGATCCCAACTGTCGTCCGCTCAGAACTACATATCACAAATTGAGGGGCGAATGAAGTACTATGAGGATAAGCTGGCCGAACAGGCTCAAGTTCTGGCCGAGCGAGATCATGTTCTTGAGGAAGTGCAAGCGCTCTGGGCCGATGAAGCTGCTCAACTCGCCCATCTTGTTGAGGAGCTCAAGGCGAAAGAAGAAGAAATGGTGACCGGAGTGGCCGGTGCTTACGTGAATGCTCACAGAGATCTCTTGGCCGAGCTCAAAAAGCGTTATCCCGAGGAGGACTTCTCCTAGATGGCCAACCTGGCTCCCGAGGACGAAGGTGAGGATAGCGAGGAGGAGGCTGAAGGTGAGAGAGAAAATGAACAACATGTAGATCTGGCTGGGGGTGATCCCCTAGCCGAATGACTTGTATAAATTTTGAAATGAAATGAAAGTTCCCCTTTTGTTCAATGATTGATTGTGATCGGAAAGTTTCTAAATTGCATAAGCACTTGATTGTTTGAACATATTAGAACGACAACTGAAAGTGATTATTAATCTAAGTATAAGAGATCGAAAAACACAATATGCATGAGATCAGTTACGAAACGGAACTTAATTAAAATTAGAAATTTGGCTTTGAACACTTAAGATCGGGGTCATCTTTAAACCGAGTCGAAACCTTTATCATTCTAAAATTTTTAAATGAGAGACCGGCCATAAGACTGGTGGTACGAAGGCCTAATGTTTGTTCAATCTTATTTGAAAAGAAAGATCGGCAATATAATTAAATGATCAGGGGACTCGAGAATTGGTTTGAGGGATCGGTGAGGCTTTAAATGACCTGGAGACTTGATATTAATTAAATTCCTTTTGAGGGGAGATCGGAAGTGTGGTCAGTTGGCAAAGGGGACTATGTTGGGGATTGGCTTCAAAGTTTATTAATTTCGGGGGATCGGCCAAAATATGGTGTCGATAGCTGCCCCTCTTTGCATAATTTCTATTGAAGGGAAAAATTTTCCTGTGTAGGAATTATGTAAAGATTCAGACCCATATTTTGGACGATTTAAAATTTGAAATTTGAAATTAAAGTCCGGAGGCTAAAACCCACTTGGGTCGAAACCTTGAGGTTGGTCACAGGAAATTAAAATGCTAGAAAATTAAAATCAACTTAGATCAAGGAACCAGAGGTTGATTGCAGAAAATTTAAATGCAGGAAAAATTAAAATCAACTTAGATCAAGGAACCAGAGGTTGATTGCAGAAAATTTAAATGCAGGAAAAATTAAAATCAACTTAGATCAAGGAACCAGAGGTTGATAACAGGAAATTTAAATGCAGGAAAATTAAAATCAACTTAGATCAAGGAACCAGAGGTTGATAACAGGAAATTTAAATGCAGGAAATTAAAATCAACTTAGATCAAGGAACCAGAGGTTGATAACAGGAAATTTAAATGCAGGAAATTAAAATCAACTTAGATCAAGGAACCAGAGGTTGATAACAGGAAATTTAAATGCAGGAAATTAAAATCAACTTAGATCAAAGAACCAGAGGTTGATAACAGGAAATTTAAATGCAGCAAAATTAAAATCAACTTAGATCAAGGAACTAGAGGTTGATAGCAAGAAATTTAAATGCAGGAAATTAAATCAACTTAGATCAAGGAACCAGAGGTTAATAGTAAAAAATTTAAATGCAGGAAATTAAAATCAACTTAGATCAAGGAACCAGAGATTGATAACAGGAAATTTAAATGCAGAAAAATTAAAATCAACTTAGATCAAGGAACCAGAGGTTGATAGCAAGAAATTTAAATGCAGGAAATTAAAATCAACTTAGATCAAGGAACCAGAGGTTGATAGCAAGAAATTTAAATGCAGGAAATTAAAATCAACTTAGATCAAGGAACCAGAGGTTGATAACAGGAAATTTAAATGCAGGAAAATTAAAATCAACTTAGATCAAGGAACCAGAGGTTGATAACAGGAAATTTAAATGCAGGAAAATTAAAATCAACTTACAAAGCAAGTCTAATCTCGACACAAGAAGTTCTTCCCCGATGAAGTGTACTTAACAGGATCCCGAAAGCCGATGATTAATGGAGGACGAGTTATAAGACTTGGCCTACGACCTCATTTCTTCGGATGCCCCTTGACTTTCTTCTTATTTTGCGAAAAGCGCCCTTGCGGGTTTTCACTTTCCTTTCGTCCATTTGACTAGAAGCGCACTTTCGGGTTTTCACCTCTAGTTTTTTTTTTTTTTTGATTTGATAACTCACTTTTTCAGGATGCCCTTTCGGGTTTTCATCCTTCACTCATTTTGCAGAAGGCGCCCTCTCGGGTTTTCACCCTCTTTCACACATTTTGCTAGGAGCACCCTTTCGGGTTTTCACTCCTACATTTTTCTTCTTTTTTTTTTTTGTTCAAGTCCCAACTTCCCATATCAATAGGTTGTGTGTTCACTGCTTAGTCATTCCCTATAATTCTCAATGCAATGTATATAAAGTTACCTGTGTTTAAATTCTTAACTCATAATAAAGCATTAACAAGTTAACAGCGCATGTTCCAAGGTAAATGGGCCAATGGAATATGAGAAAAATATGGTTTTTAATAACAAAGAATGAGAATATGAATTTGGAAGAAAGAGAAATTTCACGAATTCCTTCATTAACTTTTCTAGACCCTTCACTGCCCCAAATACTAATAGTCTGAGAAGAATCCCTGTGCCATGGTTACTTGCTACCTTTTGACTCCATTTTACATTCTCAATAAGGCTTCATGTTGCTAGGCGCATCCTTTGAGGTTTTCAATCCCGATAACTCACTTTTTCAGGATGCCCTCTCGAGTTTTCATCCTTCACTCATTTTGCAGAAGGCGCCCTCTCGGGTTTTCACCCTCTTTCCCTTATTTTACTAGGAGAACCTTTACAGATTTTCACCCCTATGATTTTTTTTTTTTTTTTAGGTTCAAGTCCCACATTTTGTAGTATTTTCCTTCGATATAAGATCTCTTGGTTGGAGCTTCTGAGATTGTTCATTCTTATTCAAGCGCCCTGGCCTTTCTTCTTTGGTATAACCGTCCATGGTAGATTTCGAATCTTGTTTTGACCTATTCGATTTCATCTAGCTCTGTTCTCCATTAAGATTCACAGAGAAGGAATTTCCATCTTGATTGGCAAAACTGCTTCCATGCCATATACTAACGAATATGGAGTTGCCCTAATCAGTCATCTTTTTTATCATTCATTTGAGATTCTTGTTTACAGTTTCCATGGCTTTGTTCATTTGGGGCCGATAAGGTGATGAATTAAGATGAATCACCCCGGAGGCTTCCAATGACATCGATGCCCCGCATTGCAATCGATCATGGGACGTTTATCCAGCCAGCATATGTACAGCACTTGTGACATTTTCAAACATATTCAATACAGTTTCTCCTTCCAAAGTAATCTAATAGTATCTCCGTCGTAAGATTTTCTTAGCCATCATGTGTGCGTTAGCTTGTGTGGCATAGTTCCCCTTCATCAGAATCACTAGTATTCAGGGCAATTATTGGTCCTTCAAAGTTAACTTCATGAATATCATAGTTGATTGAATCATTATGTATTGGTTGATTATTATTCTTGAAGAAAATGGAAATGGGGCGGTTACAAGAGGAGAATTAAGTGGTTTTATTAAGCAAAGAAAAGGCTAAACAAAAGAAGTAATCGGATATGAAAATTGGGAAAAATGCGATATTAACTTACTAATACTTAATCATGAGAGAAAGTCCATTCACAATCCACTTGACACCATGGACAAAGTGGTCAAGTGTTGGTAACTAAATATTCATTACTCAGAGAAAAGTATAAGGATATCCTTTGCCCCTCAAGTATCAAGCTCTTGATTTCCTTTTATTTGCACAATCAGCATTTCTGGTTCCAACGCATTCCCTATGCATTCTATTATGTGCACATTGCCTCTTTTACCAGTTTCGTGGTTAGATAATGGATTAATTTCAACATTAGGAATTGCACTTTCACTTTCCATCTCCAACCACCCATTTCTGATAAGGGACTGTACCTTACCATTGAAAGCTCCACAATTGTATGTTGAGTGACCAATTGCCGCCCCCCCCCCCTATAGTATTCACAATGAGCATTTGGATCACACCTCATTGGATATGGGGATTGTAAAAGGTCAAGTGGTATGGGGGCTATCTGGTTTATGCTCAAAAGGTAGCAATAAATCTCGCTTAAAGGCATAGGCAGTGGTGGGTCGGGATTGGGGAGTGGGTGATTTAAATGAACTAATTTGTTTGAGTCGGCAGACGTGAAGTGTAAGCAATTGGTTATGGGACCTATTGTGGTTGGGATAAGAAGAAATTGTGGTGGAAAATTGGCTACCATTAGGTTTTGGGAAGGAAATCGAGAACGGTAGGTGTTTTGTGGGGGGGCATGGTTGATAGGCTTGTTACATCACATTGTGCACCTCCCCTTCCATTTTCTTCTTAGAATTTATCGTACTTTTCACTGAACTTTCTCTTACCGCTTCCTGTAACCTCCCCTAGTCTCAAATTTGCCTCAATTCTCTCCCCAGTCTGTATAATGTTAGCAAAGTTGTTGGAGGTGTTCCCGATCATCAAATAGAAATAAGGAGCTTTCAAGGTCTCAATGAAGAGAGAGCAAAGCTCATTGTCAATAACTGGAGGGTATATCTCCGCTGCTTTCTCCATCCATCTTTAGGCATACTCCTTGAAGCTTTCCCTGTCTCTTTGCACCAGGTTTTGAAGGTCCCTCCTTGTGGGGGCTACATCACAGTTAAATTTGTACTGCTTCAAGAATGCGTCTGCTAAACCCTTCCAGGAGCGCAGTTTGCTCCTATCCAACTGAATACACCATCTCAGGGCTGCTCCGGAGAGGCTCTCGTGAAAGAAGTGGACGAGAAGTCCGTCATCTTCTGTTAAGGCAGACATTTTGGGAATGTAGGTTGCCAGGTGAATGCGGGGATCTGAGTTCCCGGTGTACTTGTCGAAATCCGGGATTTTGAATTTGGGTGGCACCACCACATCTGGCACCAATCTAAGTGACGCCACATCGACTGAACCATACATGTTCAGTCCCTCTATTGCTCTCAGTCTTTCCTCTAGAGCAGACAGTTTTTCATTTTCCCTGGTCTTATTTTCTTCCCCTACTGCAAAAGATACTCCCCCAGCTGGGAAATGAGAGGTGGAGTGAACCGGAGGGATCAGTATTGAAGGGTATGGGTCGGCATTTGAGATAGCCGGGTAATGGGAGAAAGGTGGGTCATTATTTATAGTAGCCGGGTTGACAGTGATTGTCAGGTCTGGGATAGGTGACTGAAAGGTAAAGGAGGTTGAAGCCTGATGAGGATCCATTGTCGTGGGTGGTGGAGGACGAAGTGGTAGGTTAGGTTCTGAAGCTGATTTATTTTGGGACATCTCCCTCATTAGCCTCATGAGTTCTGAGACCTGGTCTTTCAGCTCGGATACTTGCCCTTTTAAGTTCTATACTTGTTCCTGATCTTCCATTATCTTCTTTGTTCGGGATCTTGTCAAGTACACTCGCTTGGGTTGAACCGTGTGCTTGGTCAAACTTACCTTGTTTGAAGCAATGTTTGATTTTCTGTAGGGAAATAAATAAAAGCTTTTAATGAATTTTGAATTTCGTAAAAAAAACTAAAGGTCCTGGTTCGGACGAAGGATACAGTGGCATTTGGAAGCCAAAATGAAATCTACAGAAGGATGGTTGCATCAATTTTATCATGGCATCATTCGATAGTCTGACTGTGGATGACTGGATTGAATGCGCGTTTATGATACCTGTTCATATGGCACATCCAATTTTTTGCATAACCCTAGTGAGGGGGTTCCTACGGGAGTTATACTATTCATTCACAATTTTGCTAAACAATGACCCAAAAGTTTTCCATTAACTGAATATTTATACACAGCATTCTTTACATCGGCCTAGGCTCAGGGAGGCTCTTTATAATGAGATAACATTTTCTGAGATACTCGTATAACCTTTCTTCTTGTTTGGCAGGGTCAAATGCTTTCAGAGCATACTCGAATTCAGGAAGGAGTTCCTGTTTTCCCTGTGCTATCATTCTCTCCAGCTGGTCAACATTCTCTTTCAGCTCTTGATAGAGAGCAGCTTGTCTTTCTTTCTCCTTCCTTTCCTTAGCACATTCTTTCAGAATATCGTTGATGAGTAATGCCTGTTCCTTTAATTTGAGCTTCTTCTTTTTGTTCTCTTGTTTATGCTCTTCTACGAGTATCTCTTGGTATTTCATTTTTTCCTGAAGCTTACTATTCTGCACTTCTACTTCTTTTACCAGAGCTTGAAGAGAGCTTTTTTCCTTTTCCCACCGCGCTTCTTGCTCTTCGAACCCCATCTTTTCAGTTCTTGCCTCTTCCTCGAGTTTTCTCACTTTTCTTTTAAGGTTCTATTGTTGGTCCTCTAATTGCTTTATTTGTTCTTGCAGTTGCGAGTTTTCGGTGTTTGCCTTTTATAGTGAGTCAGTTAAATGATCATTAGCTTCTTCTGATAGGATGTTTCGGCGAGGGTTGCTGCCTTCGAATTCTGCAGTTAAGTGTTCTTGGTCCCTGTCAGCCCTCCATTTAAGATAATCGCCCGTGGCGCTCGGACCTTTAGGCGACCTCTCTATCAGAGTGATGTTTTCCCAAGATTTGCGAGCTATTTTCAACCCCTCCTCTTCCTTGAGTTCATGGTAGAAATGACCATGGTGGTATTTCTCAATGTTGATTCTGAATTGTGTTGAGCCAAACTTTCTCATTACTAATGTCGGAGTGTAACTTGTGTATCCATTCACTCCGATTAGGGATACTGATTGATTGTTCCCCGTGCTGATCAAAATGGATTGACTTGACGTCCACAATTTCTTCCAACAATAGTTATGGCTATTGAAGCTCAAAATCCGTTCTTGCCACTGCGGCTCATCCTTCAGGCTGATTACCAATCGGGTCATTTTCTCGATGAGAGGCTAGTCAAGATACCAAGTTAATCCCTTTGTCTCCACAGGACACATATGACTAATGATCCAGAGGTGCAACAACTGAGAACAACACTTAATGGATCCCTTGCCTTGCTGTCTGCAGTAAGTGAGGGTTAAGAAAGTCTCGGCAAGTATTGCCGGTACTGGATTGACTTTCTATTTTTCTATTGCCCATAACATTTCCTCAACACCGCAGGTTATGATTCCGGAAGGTCCAGGAAACAAGATCAAGCCGTAAATTGCTAAAGCGAGCATCAATGAACCTTGATCCCACTGTTGATCTTGGATGCATTGATCCAACCCTTTCTTGAGGTAAGTCCAATACCATCCATGTGTGTTTCCTTTGACGGCTTCTCTAACCCTTGCTTCTTCTGGTGGGATCCTCAGCATATGTGCGAGCCGTTTCCAGGTCTGCCTATGTTTGAGGTGTAGGTAAATCCGATTCTGCGCCGCATAAGGGATTTCTAGCAATGCTTGATATTCTTCCATAGTGGGAGCAGTATTGATGTCATTGAAAGAGAACACTCCAAACTTAGGGTTCCAAACTGACAACATGGCCTTTAGTGCCGGGATCTGAACCTTAACTCGCATCAAGGTTGCAATTCTCCCATATTTCTTCTCAAATTGTGCTTTGACCTGATCGGGAAATGACTTCCAACTATTGACCAGACCTTCGAGACTGTTCATTCTGACTTCAATTTTGCTTAGGTCCAGTAGAGGAAATGAGCTGGTGTATCTTTGTAGGGATACTGAACAATTTTTGGGCCACGTTTTAGCATTTTGTTCTAATTTAAGAACTTCTTCTGCCGACTGACTCGAGAATGCCATGTTAAAAATGATGCTTATCCTTTTACAAACCTTATTTCGGTGACGCCTGCAGAAAAAACTTGTTAGCAGGATAAATTCAGGTAATCTTGAATTATACTATTGGCAGAGTGACACCTGCACATTTATCAAAGTAGGAAAATGTGTAGGTTTTCTTAACAGTATGATTCAATATTACCCTTAAAAATAAGAACAAAATAAAATAAACAGAATAGGGTAAGAGTAAGTATGCCCCTTTTGTCCTAAAGTAAAGGAAAGTCCTAATACCGGCTGGGTGCTACCTAATCGGGCAGTTCTATCTTACAAGGTAGCTTGCTACGGCTTCCACCTATCGTGACAGTTTAGCTCAAGGTCTAATTTTCTAAAAGCCATAGGTTCCCAAATTGCCCCCACTGTAAACAGTAGAGCCCCATTCTATCCCCCATGATACTGTCGGGAAAATTCCACGGGTATCACAGTGAATAGAACGAGTTTCAATTTGAGCAGAAGCCTTCACGGATACTAACGGGGTAAAACCCACGGGTACCACTACATGACTCCCTCCTACTATCCTAAAAGGGTAAGAAAGCCTGGGTATAGGGCTGAAGTGTGTGAGGACATCGTGTGAGTGTTCAGTGTGTGAAGGGACACCTTTACCTCTTCCCAATTCAGGGGGATTTTTATTTTTCCTTTTTTTTTTCTTTTAAATGAAGAGCGCTGTAGAAAGTAAAACAAGCAAGACAGGCAAAATGGTTAGCAGGAATAACAATAATTAACGTATAGAATTTTTGCGGAGTGAGCCCACCTAACTATGATTTGATCGCAACATTAAGTCTACTTTTGGACCTCTAGACCAGGGTTAAGTTTTATGTCATCCCCAATGGAGTCGCCAAGTTGTCGCAAGGGGTTTTGCGATCGCCTGGACGAACACTCACCGAAGTGGGAAAAGTGAGGAGTCACCACTTTAATTTTGAGGGAAATTAAAGAAAACCATTTGTGAAAGTAAGTTAAAATAAAACCACTTTAAAAACAGAGATTCTAGGTTCAAGGTCCACGAATGGGTGGGGAAGGTGTTAGGCACCCCACCTCGTCCCTCGACGAGGGTAAGCAGATTTAACTTCACGTTCTTCATAGTTAGGAGGGTTTGAATGGAAATGTTAATCCTTTTGACCGAAAGGAATGTTTGATTTTTCACTAATCCGGATTACCCAGATACAAAAGTAAATGAGACGACCTTAGTGAGTTGCTGTTGCGTATTAATTTTATTTCAAGGGGAATCATCTTACGTATTTGTTAAAATTTAATTTGGGAATCGGATAAGAACTCTCCTCCCATCTCCTTTAAATATTTATTAAAATTTTTAAGCTTGAGAATCGGATAAGAACTCTCCTCCGATCTCTTTTTGAATATTTGTTAAAATTTTTAAGTTTGAGAATCGGATAAGAACTCTCCTCTGATCTCTTTTTTTAAATATTTATTAAAATTTTTAAGCTTGAGAATCGGATAAGAACTCTCCTTCGATACCCTTTTAAATATTTATTAAAATTTTTAAGTGGAAACCGGATAAGAACTCTCCTCCGATCTCCTTTTAAATATTTATTAAAATTTTTAAGCTTGAGAATCGGATAAGAACTCTCCTCCGATCCCCTTTTAAATGTTTATTAAAATTTTTAAGTGGAAACCGGATAAGAACTCTCCTCCGATATCCTTTTAAATATTTATTAAAATTTTTAAGCTTGAGAATCGGATAAGAACTCTCCTCCGATCCCCTTTTAAATGTTTATTAAAATTTTTAAGTGGAAACAAGATAAGAACTCTCCTCCGATCTCCTTTTAAACATTTATTAAAATTTTTAAGCTTGAGAATCGGATAAGAACTCTCCTTCGATACCCTTTTAAATATTTATTAAAATGTTTAAGCTTGAGAATCGGATAAGAACTCTCCTCCGATCCCCTTTTAAATGTTTATTAAAATTTTTAAGTGGAAACCGGATAAGAACTCTCCTCCGATCTCCTTTTAAATATTTATTAAAATTTTTAAGCTTGAGAATCGGATAAGAACTCTCCTCCGATCCCCTTTTAAATGTTTATTAAAATTTTTAAGTGGAAACAAGATAAGAACTCTCCTCCGATCTCCTTTTAAACATTTATTAAAATTTTTAAGCTTGAGAATCGGATAAGAACTCTCCTCCGATCCCCTTTTAAATATTTATTAAAATTTTTAAGTGGAAACCGAATAAGAACTCTCCTCCGATCTCTTTTATTTTAATAGGGATCGGGTAAGGACTTTTCCGATCTCTCGAAACTTGATTACAGCTACCCGTCACGAAATCCTAAAACTAAGGGTTTTGGCATTTAAAGATGCAGGGGCTCGGAATAAGGCTTCTTTTAACTCATTGGTATCTTGTAACTAGTCAGGAGATGCCAAACCGAATTTTCCGACCTTCCTATGTGGTCGCCTTACCAGTACCTTTTGATACCCGATCTATCCCATTTATCTATCTTAAAGTTCGGTTTTACTCTGCCTTGTGTTGTCTTACTCAATTGTCTTTTGTATTATTCTAGTGATTCGGCCTTACTATTTTCCCGACTTATTGTTTAGACTTTTTATTATTTTTAAAGAGACCCTTAAGATACGGTTACCTACATTTTACCCGACCCCTTATACATTACTTGAGACTAGAAGACTTGCATTCAGAAATAACAAAGATTAACAAAAAGAATGGACTGATCAACAAAGAAGTAAACCCGAGAGTAACCTTTTGGTATTCTTTAGCGCAATATAAACTTAAAAAAAAAAAAACTACGTACATAAAAGAACAAAGGAAATGCGTAAAATGAAAATGAGCACTTAATAAAACGGCAATACGAGCACTCACCTGCAGGGAGCCAAATCTACTAAACTAAGTATGGAATCACAAAGCTTAATAGAACTGCAGGTTGGTAACCGAAAGGTTAAGGTCTGCCTTGAAACGAAGGATGCTTCGCTAAAATGCAATCGGGTCGAAATAATACCCGAGTTTAAATGAGGTTGAGCCTGGACAATGGGAGTGGAACTAAAGAAAACAAAGAGCTGAAAATGAGAGCACCACAGGATAATGAACGAACTGAAAATAGAGAGTTTTAGTATTCAAGAATCCCTTTTGCAAGAAAACACTTTAGAAAACTGGTTTCAAAAGTTTTTCTTATGAACGCTAAAAAAAATAGCAGAGTAATAAACTGAATTAAGTTTCAGAGTTCTTCCACTATAGTCACTGCCCTCTTTTTTTCATCCTCCCTTGAACAGTTTTTCATGCAGGTATTTATAGGAACCGGGTGCTCCCCATGAAGGGTCAGGATCTGTTTTGGGGGAGATGGAGGGTTAAGATTTTGAAGGACATGATCTAAGGGCTCGGGAGTTAAAGAGAATCAGAACGGACGACTGGGATCCCTTCCGGAGTATTTGTCCTTTTCTTTCTTCTAATCTGACGGCCCAAAATTTCTTGTCAAGAGCGATCCGAGGGCTAAGAGTGAAAGGCGCTGATCTTGTCGTTTTCTTCTTCGATCCGAGGGCTTCGAGCTCATCCTTACAAGTAAGATCAACGGTGGAGATTAGGATGTACAGCGCTGTCCTGACGTACTCTGGCACATGTCAGTAATGCGGGCGATTCTGGGGCGTGCGGTTGGGATTTCATCTGCAACGCTTTAACTACCTCGGCTCTGATTATGACGACAATCGTCAGGAGCTGTCTTATTCTCTTTGTCTTCCGACCTCCCCTCCTTTCCGGTCTTTTCAACGTGATCCTTTTCCGATCTCTCATACAGGGTTCCTCTCTTCCAATCTCTCCTGACACGCTCTCTTCCGATCTTTCATGCCGGTCTCCCTTCTACCGATCTTTACCACACCAGTCTTCCTTATTATCGGGTTCGGTCCAGTCAAAGCATTTATTTCCCTCAATTCTCGAGGCGTCCGCTTCGTTTTCTGCTTACAATAAATGCTCAAATTTTCCTATATATATACCTTCAACCGGAAAGCCCTACCTCATTTGACTTTCTCCCCTATTCTCCTCATTTTCCTTGTTCTAGCTGCTCCGGCAATAATCCCGGACAAAATGACCGCTTTTAATCTTTTTCCCATTGTCCTCTTTGTTCCTTGCCTGAAAATTTACGATCCCGGTGATCGAAAAATCATGATGACCTTATCTGATGACAGTGAGAGAACTGGACTAATTAACCGATCTGGATCGAGGACCTCGATCGTGCCGATCTCGAATCGTTCGCCTGATATAATCGGCGAACTGGTTTCGGGCGAGAAGACTGCTAATATTCCCCGCAACACCGGTGGCAGCTCTTTGGCGTTCATCTGGCTCCTCTCCACATTGGGTGTTCCAACAGCGGCTCGGTTTCGAGCGGTAACTTTGATGATGACCTCTCTCATTCTCATGAGAGTCATAGTCCCCCCAGCCGGTCTCCTGGTCAAACACATCTTTTGACTCAGCCACGAGACTAGGCTTTGACATAGGCCTTTTAGATAGGATGTTCCATCGGTCTCTAAAGATCACTCTTATGATATAATCAGACCTTTAATGTAATCCGACCTTTAGAGATCGCCCAAATGATGTAATTAGACCTTTAATGTAATCCGATCTCCAGAGATCACCCAAATGATGTAATCAGATCTTTTCGGAAATAAAATTTATTTTGACAACTATCATTTTATTATTATTGCATTGATTATTTTCTGATCTCTGAAGTACTTATCCGATCCGACTCTTAATTTGAATGACACTTATCCGATCCATAATTCAAAACACCTTAATCTGCCGCTCTATAGTTAACCGACCTCTTTATGGAATCTCTGGAATATTCGTGAGACGTGTCAGAACAGCTGGCGAGTCCCGCTATCCGATGCATTACCTGGAACATCGTGATCATTAAATGCTCGGACGAGTATAAATAGGGTGGGGTTAGCCAGTTGCTCCTTTATGTCATTTTCAGTCTCTCGCGAACAACTTCCAAATTCTCTCGTTTTCTCAAGTTCCTCCGACACCGATCAAGCTCCGGTAAGGGTTTTGATCTTTCTTTTAGTTTAAATTCTCTGTTTCCTTTGAAAATGAGTGGTGCCGAGGGTCAGAGAGCAGTAAGCCCCCCTTCCATTCAGTTCTCGTGGTCATCCAATGAGGTAGAGGTTGTCAGACCAAGCGCGCGGCCTGAACTTCCTAGGGTCTCCGTTCCAGCTCGGGGACAACCAGCACCATCAAGGCATGTGCCTTCTTCGGGGAGGGAAAATCTTCCCATGGACGAGCTGCCATCAATCTTGCAAGAAACCGACCTGTAGTCGTTTAGCCAGGAGTACAACATCCGGCCTGATTCGTATGAACTTATCCGGTGTCATGGCGACCTTCGAGCAGATCACTTCTTTGAGAGGAACGATATGATCATGGTGTATGAAGAACAGTTAAAAGCCGGGCTGCGGTTCCCTCTTGACCACTTCTTTAAAGAAGTTTTAAAATATCACCAAGTGTGCATCGCCCAAGTTCACCCGAACTCGTGGCGGATCTTAGTAGCCTTCCGAGGCCTATGCCGAGCTAAGGGGCTCCGACCTATAGCTAAGGTGTTCGCTGAACTGCATAGGCTAACTCGTCGAAAGGAGGATGAGTATTGGTTCTTTCAGGCAAAACCCCATTGTGGGCTTTTTACCGACCTGCCTTCCTCTTTGAAGAATTGGAAGAACCGCTTCTTCATCTTGAGGAGCAAAATTTCGGACGGTTTTGAGGGCTTCCCTCGGAGCTGGCTGCATCAGGGTCCCTTGCTTACGAAGCACATAACCTTGAATAGGGAAGAGGGTGCAATGGTGATGGAGTTGAAGGAACAGGCGTCCAGAGAGAAGTTCTCTTGTTTGGATGCAGTGACGGCCGAGCTACACCATTGGACTATGCAGCTGGTCACCAGTCAAGATCGCGGGCTTCAGCTCTCTGATCTCGGCATCGGTATTTTCCATATCTCAGATCTTTGGACCTTAGATATCTCACTGACCTCTTCTTTGTGCAGGTATGGCAAGCGGCGAAGCCTCCAAGGAGAGCCGAAAGCGAAAGAGGGAGATCTCCTGGAAGGTACGGGAGATGAAGCAGGCTGAGGAGATGCAGACACCCAGTCATGAGCCCGGGGAGATTCAGGGAGGCTCGTCTCAACCTTCTGGACCGTCGATCATAGAAGTGGTCCGGTCTCCTCCTCGTCAAGAAGAGCCACCTCCGCCTCCTCCAGTCGCTTCGAGTGCGGAAGGGGGTCCTTCCCAGCCTGCCCCAAGGACTCTCTCCCGCGGTGCCCAAGTGCTGATCCACTCATTAGAGAATAATCGCACGGTTCGAGAGAACCCGGGTTTCGCTAAGGTCCTAGGGTCCTCTATCTGCCTTCGGGATGATCGGGATAGGCTGTCCCTGGACAATCTGGATGGAATCCTGACCCGATCTATGAGCCTGAACGTGGAGTGCTTGGTGAACCAGCACATTGTTCGGGAGAAGGCTCACCGCCTAGGTAAGGAAGTCTAGAAAATGGGTCATGAGGTGACTTCTCTCCGATCCCAACTGTCATCCGCTCAGAACTACATATCACAAATTGAGGGGCACATGAAGTTCTATGAGGATAAGCTGGCCGAATAGGCTCAAGTTCTGGCCGAGCGAGATCATGTTCTTGAAGAAGTGCAATCGCTTCGGGCCGATGAAGCTACTCAACTCGCCCATCTTGCTGAGGAGCTCAAGGCGAAAGAAGAAGAAATGGTGACCGGAGTGGCCGGTGCTTACGTGAATGCTCACAGAGATCTCCTGGCTGAGCTCAAGAAACGTTATCCCGAGGAGGACTTCTCCTGGATGGCCAACCTGGCTCCCGAGGACGAAGGTGAGGATAGCGAGGAGGAGGCTAAAGGTGAGAGAAAAAATGAATAACATGTAGATCAGGCTGGGGGATCACCCCCAGCCGAATGACTTGTATAAATTTTGAAATGAAATGAAAGTTCCCCTTTTGTTCAATGATTGATTGTGATTGGAAAGTTTCTAAATTGCATAAGCACTTGATTGTTTGAACATATTAGAACGACAACTGAAAGTTATTATTAATCTAAGTATAAGAGATCGAAAAACACAATATGCATGAGATCAGTTACGAAACGGGACTTAATTAAAATTAGAAATTTGGCTTTGAACACTTAAGATCGGGATCATCTTTAAACCGAGTCGAAACCTTTATCATTCTCAAATTTTTAAATGAGAGACCGGCCATAAGACTGGTGGTACGAAGGCCTAATATTGGTTCAATCTTATTTGACAAGAAAGATCGGCAATATAATTAAATGATCAGGGGACTCGAGAATTGGTTTGAGGGATCGGTGAGGCTTTAAATGACCTGGAGACTTGGTATTAATTAAATTCCTTTTGAGGGGAGATCGGAAGTGTGGTCGGTTGGCAAAGCGGACTATGTTGGGGATTAGCTTCAAAGTTTATTAATTTAGGGGGATCGGCCAAAATATGGTGTAGACAATTTGGAAGTGTTTTTCATAGGTTTTGAAGAACTATTTTTCCCAAATATAGACGGCACTCTACCGAAAATTTTCCAAATTTTGCGTAAAAATAAAAATATACAAAAATTTTAGCTGGTCTTTAAACTTTAAGTAAATATTTTTAATACCTGTTATAAAAGCTCACCACTTTCAAAAAGTAAGAAGAAAATTGTTTTAAAATCCCTTGTAGTATATTTAATGGGTTACCATTAGGCGAAGTATGGTAATTCATTAGATGTACTACAAGATCATATTACATCTTACTAAGGGGTAGAGTGTAACATATTTTAGTGGTATCAAAGCATGGTTTTGAAATGAATTTTGATTGTGCATGCACATATTTCCTTTCATAAGTACAACAGCTCAAGGGTCCTAAATTGATACATATGACATATTTGCATCATAAATATGAGATATATGAGATATGCTGGAGTCATGGTTTATGTCAAACTCCATTTGCTATGAATATTATGTTCTCTTTTAATTCCAGTTCTTGATCAAAAAGATTTTCTCATAAGAAACTCTTTTCTGATTAAATCTATCTGTCCTGGCCAGGAACTTGAAACATCAAGAATAATTAAATGAACATAGGATTTTATCCCTATTTACTTAGGGTAACAGACTCCATCTTGATCAACGCCTGCCTCCATATATAACTAGTAGGAGCCAACATATGCTCATAAACCCATACACAGTACAAGTATGAAAGCAGTATCAAACTCAAACTACCTATATATAAGATAACTATTTTATCTTAGGTCTAAAGATTATATGCACTAATATGATTTATGACAATAAATTTACAAGAGTAAATTCCATGTGCTTGTCATAAATGTCATAGGTTTGGCCTACTTATCACGTATAAGTGCCTATCATGTTTGTTATATGGCATGAGACTCACCATTCCATCTTATTTATATCTCATGTAAATACACTGGGAACAAGCATGAATACAATCTTTCTGGATAAGTCATGTCGTTTGTGAAGTATCCTCGATTGTGAACCAATTTATGATACTTTGTGCTAGAAATACTGTCACTCATATTCTTAACAACTTAAAAATAGAATTTCTAATAAAACATCAATGGACCTTTTCTATTACACATAAATATATTATATAAACGAAAAAGTGGAATTGCCTTTTGTTAATACAATAAGTACAAGACACATATTAAATGATATGCTCTAGAGCATACTACTAACAATCTCCCACTAGCACTAGAGCCATTCATTATAATACCTTAGACCCATCTTCTCAAGATGTCAGTCTAACTGAGCTTGTGACATAGGCTTAGTGAATGGATCAGCTAGATTTTCAGCTGATGTAATGCCCCTAAGTTCGGTAGTGCGTTCTACTATTCCGGTGACCAGTGTTGTCCGGACAGCTAGGATGCCTAGAACTATACTTCGATATGAGTGAGGAGACATAAAATAATGAAAAACAAGAAAAGAAAATACAAGAAAAACAAAGGAAAAATAATAGCAAAGAAATGTAACTAAGTTAAGCGAGCCGAGAACCCTAGCGATGGGTGACCGCACCGGGAAGTTGCGGCATGGACCGTTGACTAGCCCTGGACCCCGGGGAACCCTAAAAAATATTTTTAGGACTTAAATAAATGTCTATTGAAGTATAAATTCCATTAGAAATATCAAATAAAAATTAATTAATTAGTACAAAGAAAAACGAGAAATTGAGAAAATGACAAAAATCGGTGTTACCGAAAAATCAGGAATATAACTCGAAGTGCGGCATTTTGGTCATTTGACACCTAGAGTTGACTTTTGACCTAAATGTCCATGAAAATAAAGTAGTGTTAAAGTTTAGAAATTACATGAAAAATTAAAGTTGGAATGAAATATAATGAACGAGAATTATGGGGTATAATGTGAATAATTAAAAGTTTAACATTACCTTATTATTTAATTGAGTTAGTGGACCATTATGCGCCATATAAAAGCCAAAAGTGGACAGAATTTTCCACTATCTTCATTCATCTTCTTCACCTCTCAAGTTGCAGAATTTAAGTTCCTCTCAAATCTCCATTGAAACACCTTCATGCAAGCTTTAATCTCACTCAATCTCACCATGATTTCCACTAATCCTTTCACAAGAAATTGTCCACACATCATGGGAAAGCTATAGCCAACAAGAAAAGGAGCTTTGGTGAAGGTTGAGAAGTGGTCAACTAAAGGTAAATGCTTATTTCTTTAACTTACTTTATTAAAGTTTGTGTTGAGGTTATGGGGAGTATTTTGGGTGAAGAAATTTGAAGAATTATTGAGTTATTGGACTGCCCAATTTTAGGCAGCCATGAGAGCCTATATTACTTGAGTATTCTACCCAATTTACTTTGTTAGAATTGTGTTGAATAAATATAGAAGTGTCAAGAATGAATATTGAAGTATTGGGAGGAGGAGGATTGCTAAATTGGAAGTGTAAATTCTCTTATGCAGATTGTGATTGTTGGCAGTGTATAAATTAGGTTATAAGTGTAAAGTTGTGGCTCCAATTAGTATGAGGCCAATTGGAGGTAAAACTAGACTCAATATAGACCAACTTTCATGAAGAGATCTTGTCCAAATTCTGCCTAGAAGTGACCTAAAAGAATGACCAAATCCGGAATAGGTAAGTGCAGGCCTGAAAATTGACCATTTGGGCAGCAGTTAGTATTTTGATCATAACTCACTCAAAACAGGTCCAATTGACCTGAAATTTTGACCATGAATATTTAAGACCCATATCTACAAGTCTTATGAAGACACCAAAGCCCAGAAATGACCATAGGCAAGTCAAAAAGCTTGCACAAGTTTGGGTCCAAAAACTGGCCGAACCTAAAATGACCTAAAATGACCTAAAGTGACCAATTTTTATGCATTTTGACCAGAAATAGTAAAATGACCATAACTTGGTCTAGTAAACTCAGAATGACCTGAAATTTTTCCCCGCATGCAATAAGACATAGATCTACAAGTTTGTAGTTTTGACCAAAACCCGAAAACTGAGGAAACTAGGTCGTCCGGCTAGGTCAAATTGGTATACTGAAATCTGACAAATTACAATAAAATGCAATATACATGGAAATGAATTTGGTAACATGTACCAATACTAAAAGGCTACAAATGTGACATATTGATAACATTAAAACCTAATTCACCTAGAATTCATCGAGGGTTGACATATTAGGTTGACTAAGCAAATAATAGAATTCAATGAATTAATTATCAAGCATTATCATTAGAGACAGTTTAAATGAGTACTGAAACACTTCAAATTGTATTTCTCAATTAGCAAAGACTTAGGGAAAAAGGAAAGAAACACTGAGTCAAGGCCAGGAGACAGTTATCAGAGGTTTGTGCACAACTAGTTTTTAACTGATTTTGTTTTGAATATTTCATATGATTAAATGACATATTTTTCTTATGTATTATGTTCAGCAATCATTGGATTTAATTCAATGATTATTGAAATTGTTATAGTATGTATGAATTTAGCTTTGTGAAATGGTATTTCCATAATTTTTAAGCATTGTTATGGATTGAATAAATTATGTTCTAGAAAATTGTGATGGAACATGTTTTGAATTGTGATAGTAATTTTCATGGAAAAATGCAAATTTATGATTTGAATTATGATGAGCATAAAAATTATTGGATATTGGAATTGAATTTGAATCAAATTATATTGTGATTTATGCTCACTAAAAGGATTGTGATATTGTTTTATATCTCACTATAGATGCTTGACTAGGTTATTACCCGTCTCTCTCATTTGTTGAGAAGACAATGGAGTTAGTTGTGTTTTGATTACCATGGTATGTGCACAGGCTTAGATTTTCCTCTGATTTGTAAGTTTATTTTATCGTTATGGCCCTTGCGGAAGATTCATTATTGTGATGGTACTGTGCACGATGATTCGACCTCCCCGACCGTAGGGAGTTAGAATCACATCGAATATGGCCCTTTCGGATTAGTCTTGCATAGTTAGTGAGATAAAGAATGATTTTTGAGATACAGCATGGTTTTTGAGATACAGAATGGCTTTTGAATGGTAAAGAATTGTGATTTCAATTATGATTTATGTATAATTTTGTTAGAATTACCTAAATGGTTAGTTATGATTTGGTAAATTGAATTTCATGATCAAAGTCATTTTATACAAATAGTTCACATTATTGGCAATGAATATTTTGAGTTTTGAAATTTGATGAGTATTCAGATTTTCAAATTATTTGCTGTAAATTTTGTCAATGTATATTGTACTATGTTTTAAGTTATAATTGTGCACCACTGAGTTCACCACTCAGCGATAGCTTTGTATGCTATCGCAGGTAAAATGAGCATAGAGCAATGAGTAAGTTTCTTTGAAGACACTTTCAGATCAGCTCCAGGTATATTATAGGTATACCCATGTACATAGGTTTTGATGTATGCATGTAATAATATGTATGTAAATTATTTGAGCAGTTATATAAAAACTCTTGTAAAATATTTTGGTATGTAATTAAATGTAAATTATTGTAAATGTAAGTTTGGGATTTCATTTATCTGAATAGTTTTGTAATATTAATTTTGAGTCTTATAATCAATGAAATGTTTCTTTTATGAGGAGATTGATTTGATTATTGAGATTTGAATTATGAGTGCAAATGAAGTTATTGAAGTTGTATTTGAGAAAACATTTTGGGAGCATTTTCTTTTGCAGGATTGAAGAACTGTTTTCTCAAAATACAGCCGGCACTTTGCCGAAATTTTGAAAAAAAATTTTATAACACCAGATTTTATTCGATGATTTAAATTTCACAAAAAATTGTTTTTAAAATCCCTTGTAGTATATCTAATGGGTTATCGGTAGGCGAAGTACGGTAATTTATTAGGCGTACTACGGGATCATGTTACATCTTACGGGGGAGTAGGGTGTGACAGCTGATGCTATTTTCTGCATGGCTACATCACCTTGCACAACTATCTCTCTGATAATGTGGTAGCACCTTTCTATGTGTTTGGATTTCTAGTGAGACTGGGGTACCTTATATCCAAATAGCTTCTTTTGCAGCATCTGATGCAGCAATATACTCGGCCTCTGTAGTGGAATCTGTAGTCGTACTCTGTTTGGAACTCTTGCAACTGACTGTACCTCCATTACAAATGAATACATATCTAGAGGTAGACTTTCTATCATCAATATCTGATTGGAAATCAGAATCAGTATAACCATCCAATTGCAAGTCACCATCTCCATATATCAAGAATAAATCCTTAATTTTTCTCAAGAACTTAAGGATATTCTTGACAACTATCCAGTGTTCCAAACCTAGATTGGATTGATAAAAGCTAGTCAAACTAACAGCATATGCGATATCCGGCCTAGTACACAACATTGCATATATTAAACTTCCAATAGCCAAAGCATATGGAATCCTGGCCATTTTATCTCTTTCTTCAAGTGTCTTTGGAGAAATCTCTTTAGAAAGGTGGATACCATGTTTCACTGGTAACAATTCTCTCTTGGAATCAAGCATGTTAAAGCTCTTGAACACCTTTTCAAAGTATAGACTTTGGGATAAACCAATTATTCTTTTCGCTCTATCTCTATAGATGCGAATCCCAAGAATATAGGTTGCCTCCCCTAAGTCTTTCATGGAGAATATATTTAACAATAATACCTTTACAGTTGTCAACATACCTGTGTCATTACCTATCAACAGAATATTATCCACATATAAGACAAGGAAAGTGATAACACTATCACTAACCTTCTTATATACACATGGCTCATCCTCATTTTTTATAAAACCAAATGACTTAATGGCTTCATCAAAATGGATGTTCCAACTCCTCGAAGCTTGTTTTAACCCAAAAATGGATCGCTTTAGCTTGTGCACTTTGGAATTATCTTGGGATTCAAAAACCCCTTGGTTATTCCATGAAAATGTTTTCTTCAATGTATCCATTGAGAAAAGCTGTTTTGACATCCATCTGCCAAATTTCATAATCATAGCATGCAGCTATTGTTAATAGAACCCTAATTGATTTAAGCATGGCAACAGGCGAGAAAATCTCTTCATAGTCGATTCCTTGCTTTGGTGAAACCATTTTACTACTAGCCTTGCTTTATAGGTCTCTACCTTTCCATCGGAACTAATTTTTCTTGTTAAAAACCCATTTGTTCCTTATAGGTACAATACCTTCAGGTGGGTTAACAAAATCCCAAACTTCATTCTTTTACATGGAATCAATCTCGGATTTCATAGCATCAATCCATTTTGAAGTGTCTATATCTAATATAGCTTCTTCACAGGTAAGTGGATCATCTCCATGATCTACTTCTTCATGAGTAGACAACTCTTGTTCTTCTATATGAAGGAAACCATATCTCACTGGTGGGTGAGATACCCTAGTTAATCTACGAGGATCAGCTGTAGATGTTTCATCAATAGGTATAGGTTGACTAAATGAATCTATATCCATCTGATCTGTTGGTAGGTCAAAATTCTCCAATTCTAACTCTATTTGCCTTCTTTTGCCTCCTTTTTGAACAAACTCTTGTTCAAGAAATGTGGCATCTCTACTTATCACAACCTTTTGTGATGTAGGCAAATAAAAATAATATCCAAAACTATCTTTTGGATATCCAACAAATCGACCCTTCTCTAATCTGGTTTCCAACTTGTCAGTGTTCAGCTATTTTATATAAGCAGGACAACCCCAAATCTTAACATGCTTAAGATTTGGTTTTCTTCCATGCCATATCTCATAAGGTGTGGAAGATACTGATTTTGATGGAATCCTATTCAGAATATACAAAGCTGATTCTAATGCAAATCCCCAAAAAGAGATTGGCATATCAGTATAGCTCATCCTACTACGTACCATATCCAATAGGGTATAATTTCTCCTTTCAAATACACCATTCAGCTGTGGTGTTCCTAGAGGAGTCAATTGGGAAACAATGCCATGTTCTGTCAAGTATTCATCAAATTCAGTACTCAGGTATTCACCTCCACGATCTGATCGAAGAGCTTTAATACTTTTTCCTATTTGATTTTTTTACTTTAGATTTAAATTCTTTGAACTTTTCAAAGGATTCATTTTTGTATTTCATCAAATACAAATACCCAAACCTTGATTTATCATCAGTAAAGGTAATAAAATAATAAAAACCGCCTCTAGCAATTTCTTAAAATGGACCACATACATCAGTATATATTAGCTCCAAAATATTTTCAGCTCTTAGCCCCTGTCCAACAAAGGGTGATCTAATCATTTTGCCTTGAAGGCAGGATTCACAAGTTGGAGTAGATCCAAAACCCAATGAGGATAAAATCCTCTTTTTCCCGAGCTTTGCAATCCTATCTTCTGCAACATGACCTAACCTTAAGTGCCAAATGTATTTTGAACTTGAGTTGATTTTCATCATGGCATTGCATTCTTTTAGATTGCTTGCATTAGATTTGTATTTAACATTATTATCTAGATAATAAAGTCCATCATGCATATAACCAGAACCAATATATTTATTTCCAAAATAAATATTACAAACATCATTTATGAACTGAAATTCATAACCATCTCTAGTCAAACTAGATATAGAAATGATGTTCCAAAAGGCATTAGGTACGTGCAAAAACTTTATTTAAATACAAAAACATGTCCACACATGTATAAAGATTTAGTTCCTATGGCTAAGGCTTCAACATTTGAGCCATTGCCAACCCAAAGTCTAATATCTCGTTTCTGCAAGCTGCTACTACTTGCTATACTCTGGGCAATTCCTATTCCTGTGCCCATTCTTCTGGCAGTGGAAACACTTTTCTTTGCCTTTGTCAGCTTTGATCTTTGTTTTTCTGTTTGGCTATCTTCTTAGAAGATCTAAAACTTGAAGTTTCTTTTTCTAATTGTCCTTCCTCTTGTTAGACTTTTAGCAGAAGAAGATACAATCAAAACTACCTCTTTTCCTTTATTGCCCGGCATATTCTTTTGGGTAATAACTAGCATGTTAAGTAAAAGGTGCATACTTGCTTAGTCATATGGAAATTTGTCACAAAATTCCCAAATGGCTTAGGAAGGGACTAAAGGATCAAATCCTTTTGCAGCTGGAAATCCATGTGAATGTCAAGATGTTCTAGATGCTCAATCAGCCGAATCATCTTGTGGACATGATCCCCAATATTCTGTCCCTCTGACATCCTCATGCGGAATAGCTGTCTAGATATCTCATACCTAGCATTCCTGCTGTGCTCACCATATAACTCTTGTAGGTGAAGGAGGATCTCATTCGCACTCTGCATGTTCTCATGCTGCTTCTGTAACTCTTTACTCATAGAAGCAAGCATGTAACACTTAGCTCTCATATCATGCTTCTTCCACTTGTCCAAAGTTTCATGTTCCTCTTGGGTGGCCTCTAGAGGTAAGGGACCAGGAACATTTGAGTCTAGAATATATCCTATATGTTCAAGGTTCAGGAAAATTTTCAAATTTCTTAGCCAATCAAATAGATTAGGTCCTATCAACCTATTGCAATCAAGTATGTTTGCAAGGATATTGGATGGTGGTGGTTGTGGTGTGCTCATTATTATCAGAAAATTAACTGCAGAAAATAACCAGATTAATTAGTAAATGTATCATGTAATTAACCAAAATGATTATGGTCTTTTAATCAAATTGGTCCTCCCACTAACTTAGGGAATCTTACACTTCCAAAGTAGAAAACGGAAATCCTAGTTGGATAGATTTCTAGTGGGTGATTGAATTCTTATAATCTTATTGATCATCCTTAGGTACATCCATTATTGGAATGACAATAAACTATAAGTGAGCAACTCCTTGCCCATCACATCTCATGTGAGGTTCAATCCTTTACCTAGCCCCTAATGCTCAAAATCTCAGGTACATCCATTATTCACTTATCTTACATTAGTTAAGTTGATCCTATTGAGCCAGTAAACATGCAAATAATTTTAATGTCCTCAGGTACATCCAATATTGGCCACCAAACCATTTACATATTTACAACATCTCATGCTTAACAATTATTCTTAAGAAAATCTCTTAAATTAACTGCATCATA
This sequence comes from Hevea brasiliensis, assembly GCF_030052815.1. Lineage (NCBI taxonomy): Eukaryota > Viridiplantae > Streptophyta > Magnoliopsida > Malpighiales > Euphorbiaceae > Hevea > Hevea brasiliensis. The sequence goes on along the minus strand of NC_079499.1, from coordinate 37,266,637 downwards.
TGCAAGTATTTAAAATTTCTTAAAATAATTACCTCAATGGAGGGCCCATGTTATAATTACTTTAATTATACCATTTTTAACTTAATCATTTGTTTGGAAGATTTTATGGTCGTCCTAATTATTATTATGGTCTCACTTTGCACATTATCCATTTAGCATGCATATATCATATACTTGCATACATTCCCATACATCTCATGCATTCATGGATAAACAATAAATATGGTATGATCATGGACTTTCTAAGGGATTCAATTCTGAGCCACCAAGAATTGAATCAGGGCATTCCTAGGTGCATTTCATTCATTCATATTACAAGAGTTGCTGAAGGAGTACATAATCAACACATGACCTTGAATTCCTCACACTGGTCCCACCAATACTCTTGACCTCCTTGATCTTCTTGCAATCCAATTACATAGTAATCCTTGGCATACCAAGGCGAATTTACAAGAACTAAATAAATGAAATTACAACTCAAAAATATTACAACCTTTATAATACATGCCCAAAATAAATAAAAATTAATTAATTAATTTACAACCCAAAGAAATATAAAAGAAATAAATCCAATCACATTAGTCTTTTATTGTCCATGATCATCTATCATGCATATCACTATTTAACAATTAAATAAAACATACATACTTAAATTAAATTGAATATCTCATATTCAACTTAAAAATCCAGATTTGAATATGATTCAAAGAAATTTAAAAATTCATATTTGAATCACATTCAAACAAATTTAAAAATTCAGATTTTAATCACATTCAAACAAATTTAAAAATTCAGATTTGATTCAAAATTTAATTGTGTGATTAAAACTCTAATTAAACAATTTAATTAGACATAAAATGGACCATAGATTATACAACAATTGCACATTTAAAATCCATCAAAGCTTGCGCACCACAATGGTGCCAAAACCATGCGCACCATGGTGTTCATCCTCTTACCGCCACCTTTGCTTTTGCAACCAGCAATGAATAATCATCTCATGATCAAATCACACAATTAAATCATATATTAAACAATCTAAATGGCAAATATAGTAGCTCTAATTCCAATTGAAGTAGCGAAAGTATGAAAAACATAAGTTTAGTTCATTGAATTCAAAAATTTTTCTTCTAGGGTTCACATGCATCATGCAAGATTCATTTTTATCTATTCAATTTTAGTGATAAACAGCATATTAAAACTCTTTTAATATATTTTTGGATCTACATTTTCCATTTCAGATTTTAGAATTAACATTTAATTCATTAGAACCCTAGATTAAATCAAGAACAAGTGCACTAACCTTTTGATGCACTGCAGTTGTGTTTGGCACCTTTGGGATGCGCCTAGGACACCAGATGTTGTCCCTCTAGCTTTTCCACACTAAGATCACCAATGGTAGCCCCTTGAACAACTTCTCAAGCCTTTCCAATCAATTAGAAATTCAGGTTTTGCCTTTAGAGATGTTATAGATGTATACAGGACACAAGAAACGATTTCTAGTATTTTTAATTCAAGAGAATGTTGGCAATTCTCTTTGAATTGATGAGAGATGAAGAAAAAGAGAAGGGAGAGATGCTTTGGGTTGCGGCACTAATGAAACAAATAGCATATTGTTCTTTTTTCTTTTCATCCTTTCCCTTATATAGCTAGGTCACCACTTAAAACCCTTGCCACATCTCACCTTCTGATTGGCTCTTAGTTTAATTGACTCAGTCACATTGTGCCAAGTGTCAAACTTAGATTTAATCTTGAATTTGATCATTTTACATGATTAAAAGACAATTGGCAAGCTTATGTGTAGTGCCATGTGTCACCATCTCATGGTGGCACATCTCACCCTGTGAAATGACCAAAATACCCTTGTGTCTTAATTTTGAGTTCTCAACCCAAAATTATTATTTCTCTTCTTCTAATCAATTTATATCAAATATAAATTAATTAATTAATCTCTATTAATTAATTTTTCATAATTAAATTCATATTTAAACACTTTAAATATAAATTTAACTTATACTATACATCCAATAACCTAGATTTGGTTTCAAGCCAAGCTAGGGACTTTGCAATCTAATTGCAAAACAAACCTATTTAATTGATCAATTAAACTCTTTAACTAATTAATTAAATCACAATTAATTTGGTGATTACTTGTGTATGTGTGTGACTCACTAGGCTCATCACTAATTGGCAATGAGACGTGATATCAACTCTTAATATCATCAGAACTCTTTCTTACCATAAATGATTTCTCTAAATCATTTTAGGCACCTCATAGACTATGGTTAACACCTAGCATAGCATGCCATAACCACCCAACTAGTAATAAGGTTTACCTGAAATGAACCTAAAATCATCTATTACCATACACTAGAATCTCTCTGTTATAAAATCCCAATTCAAGCTGGAGTCATGGTTTATGTCAAACCCCATTTGCTATGAATATTATGTTCTCTTTTAATTCCAGTTCTTGATTAAAAAGATTTTCTCATCAAAAACTCTTTTCTGATTAAATCTATCTGTCCTGGCCAGGAACTTGAAACATCAAGAATAATTAAATGAATATAGGATTTTATCCCTATTTACTTAGGGTAACAGATTCCATCTTGATCAACACCTACCTCCATATATAACTAGTAGGAGCCAACACATGCCCATAACCCCATACACAGTACAAGTATGAAAGCAGTATCAAACTTAAACCACCTATATAAAAGATAACTGTGCTATCTCAGGTCTAAAGATTATATTCACTAACATGATTTTTTATAATACATTGGCAAGAGTAAATTCCATGTGCTTGTCATAATTGTCACTGGTTCGGCCTACTTATCATGTATAAGTGCCTATCATGTTTGTTGTATGGCATGAGACTCACCATTCCATCTTATTTATATCTCATATAAATACCTTGGGAACAAACATGAATACAATCTTTCTGGATAAGTCATGTCTTGTGTGAAGTATCATCGATTGTGAACCAATTTATGATACTTTGCACAAGAAATATTATCACTCATATTCTTAACAACTTAAGAATAGAATTTCTAATAAAATATCAATGAACCTTTTCTATTACACATAAATATATTATGTAAATGAAAAAGTGGAATTGCCTTTTATTAATAAAATAAGTACAAGATACATACTAAATGATATGCTCTAGGGCATATTGCTAACATTCTCCCGCTAGCACTAGAGCCATTCATTATAATACCTTAGACCCATCTTCTCAAAATGTCGGTCTAATTGAGCTTGTGACATAGGCTTAGTGAATGGATCAGCTGGATTTTCAGCTGATGCTATTTTCTGTATGGCTACATCACCTTGCCAAACTATGTGGTAGCGCCTTTCTATGTGTTTGGATTTCTGGTGAGACTAGGGTACCTCATATCCAAACAGCTTCTTTTGCAGCATCTGATGTAGCAATATACTCGGCCTCTGTAGTGAAATCTGCAGTCTTACTCTATTTGAAACTCTTGCAACTGACTGCATCTCCATTACAAAGGAATGTCCAGAGGTAGACTTTCTATCATCGATATCTGATTGGAAATCAAAATCAGTATAACCATCCAATTATAAGTCACCATCTCCATATATCAAGAATAAATCCTTAATTCTTCTCAATTACTTAAGGATATTCTTGAAAGCTTTCCAGTATTTCAAACCTGGATTGGATTGATAACTGCTAGTCAAACTAATAGCATATGCGATATCCGGCCTAGTACACAACATTGCATACATGAAACTTCTAATAGCCGAAGCATATGGAATCCTGGCTATTTTATCTCTTTCTTCAGGTGTCTTTGGAGACATCTCTTTAGAAAGGCGGATACCATGTCTCACTGGCAACAATCCTCTCTTTGAATCAAGCATGTTAAACCTCTTTAACACCTTTTCCAAGTATAGACTTTGGGATAAACTAATTATTCTTTTCGCTTTATCTCTATAGATGCGAATCCCAAGAATATAGGTTGCCTCCCCTAAGTCTTTCATGGAGAATTTATTTAACAACCATACCTTTACATTATTAAAATACCTGTGTCATTACCTATCAACAGAATATTATCCACATATAAGACAAGGAAAGTGATAGCACTATCACTAACCTTCTTATATACACATGGCTCATCCTCATTTTTTACAAAACCAAATGACTTAATGGCTTCATCAAAACAGATATTCCAACTCCTCAAAGCTTGTTTTAACCCAAAAATGGATCGCTTTAGCTTACACACTTTGGAACCATCTTGGGATTCAAAAATCCCTAGGTTATTCCATAAAAATATTTTCTTCAATGTATCTATTGAGAAAAGCTATTTTGATATCCATCTGCCAAATCTCATAATCATAGTATGCAGCTATTGCTAATAGAACCCTAATTGATTTAAGCATGGCAACAGGCGAGAAAATCTCCTCATTGTCGATTACTTGCCTTTGGCGAAACCCTTTTGCTACTAGCCTTGCTTTATAGGTCTTTAGCTTTCCATTAGAATCAATTTTTCTTCTTGAAAACCCATTTGTTCCTTATCAGTATAATACCTTCAGGTGGGTTAACAAGATCCCAAACTTGATTCTTTTACATGGAATCAATCTTAGATTTCATAGCATCAATCCATTTTGAAGTGTCTATATCTGATATAGCTTCTTCATAGGTAAGTGGATCATCTCCATGATCTACTTCTTGATGAGTAGACAACTCTTGTTCTTCTATATGAAGGAAACCATATCTCACTAGTGGGTGAGATACCCTGGTTGATCTACGATGATCAGCTGTAGATGTTTCATCAATAGGTGTAGGTTGACTAGATGAATCTATATCCATCTGATCTGTTGGTAGGTCAGAATTCTCCAATTCTAACTCTATTTGCCTTCCTTTGCCTGCTTCTTGAACAAACTGTTGTTTAAGAAATGTGGCATCTCTACTTATCACAACCTTTTGTGTTGTAGGCAAATAAAAATAATATCCAAAACTATCTTTTGAGTATCCAACAAATCGACCCTTTTCTGATTTGGTTTCCAATTTATCAATGTTCAGCTTTTTGATATAAGCTGGACAATCCCAAATCTTAACATGCTTAAGACTTGGTTTTCTTCCATGCCATATCTCATAAGGTGTGGAAGATACTGATTTTGATGGAATCCTATTCAGAATATACAAAGCTGATTCTAATGCAAATCCCCAAAAGGAGATTGGTGTAACATCCTCATTTTCGTAGTCTGTACGTCCTACTATTCTGACAGCTAATGTCTGCCCTGAAAAGTCAGAATGTCTACAACTATACTGTAATGACAGTGAGAAACTATAAAATAATGAAATATGTGATGAGAAAAATTAAGAAAAAATAAAAGAGATAAAATGTGACTAAGTTAAACAAGCCAAACCCGTAGCGATGGGTGACCGCAACGGAAAGTTACGGCAAGGAAAGTTGACTAGCCCTGGACTGCGGGGAACTCAGGGAAATATTTTCAAGACATAATTAAAGGTTTACTGAGATGTAATTAACATTGAAAATGTCAAAGAAAAATTAGTAAGTCAATATAAACGAAAAACGAAATTTAAAGAAATCGGTGGTACAAGGAGTTAATCGGTAGTATCGAAAAATCTGAAATATAAATCGAAGAGGGGCATTTTGGTCATTAATACCTAGAATGGACTTTTGACCTAAATGTTCATTAAAAATAAGTGGTATTAAATTTTCGGAACTCCATGAAAAATGAAATTAAAAATGAAATGCAATTAAAAGAGAAATGGGGGATTAGTTTGCAAATATTGAAACCTTGGATTAAACTAATGTTTAATTATTATTAGTGGGCAATTAGTGGACCTTAGTGGGGGTATAAATACCCATAAGTGGATAGCAATGACCACTTTAACATTCATTTTCTTTATTTTGCACAACCATGGCCGAAACATATTCTCTCAAAATCTCCATGGAAGGTTTCAATCAAAGCTCTCAATCCTCACCATTTTTCCACATAAAACCACAAGGTGCCTTCACAAGAACTTGTCCTTACCTCATGGGCAACACATAGGCAACAAAAAGAAAAAGTTTTGGTGAGGTTTTATAAAGCTCAAAATAAGGTTAGTGCTAGTTTTTCATTCCTTGCTTCATTAAAGTTTGTTTTAAGGTTGAGATGAGTTGAATGGTGAAGAAATTTGAAGGTTTTATGAGTTATTGATGTGCACAACTTTTGGCAGCCATGAAAATGCATGGTTAGTGACTTATTCTTATATTTAATTGATGGGAATTAAGGTTGATTAACTCAAATGGAAGTTGTGGTAAGTTAATATCTAAGTATGTGTATTTTAGTGCTTGAATTAAGGGTTTAATAGTGGGACTTTGATGCTTTAGTAAACTGCTATGTTGTGCAGCCTATAATATCATGAATTTGTGTGTGTGAATATGAAGTTTATTAATGAAATATGATGGTGGTGAATGGTGGGCAGTTTATGTAATTGCCATGGAAGTGTATGTGTAATATTGATATTGAGGTCTGTTGAATTTTGGTGGAAGTAAATGTTGAACTTGAATGATGTATTGTGTGCATTGAGCACCTAAGTGTTCTACTCAAAATGTTTTCTGGAATTGTGTACAATATATATAGGAGTGCCATGATTAAATGTTGAAGTATTGGGAGGAGGAGGATTGTGAAAATTTGAAGTGTGATGTTCAAATGCAGGTTGTGTATGTTGGCAGCACCTAAATTAGGTCATAAATGCAAAACTGTGAACCCAATTGGTATGAGGCCAATAAGGGGGGGGGGGTGAAACTAGACACCAAATAGGCCAACTTTTATGCAGAAATGTTGCCAAAATTCTGCCTAGAAACTGACCTTAAAAATGACCAAATCAGGAATGGCAACCTTGCAAACCCAGATTTTTGACCATATGAATAGTAGTCATTAGGATGATCATAACTCACTCAAACCAAACCCAATTGACCTGAAATTTTTACCATGGATAGCTTAGACATAGAGCTACAATTCTTATGAAGACACCAAAGCCTAGAAATGGCCAGAACCAGTCAAATAGCTTGCACAAGTTCGGCTATTAAAATTGCCAAAACTAAAAGTGACCTAAAATTGACCAAATTTTGCACTAAAGGTGCAATCTATCCAGCTTTAGTAAATTGACCATATCTTGGTCTATACAACTCAGAATGACCTGAAATTTTGCCTAGAGTGCAATAAGACATAGAGCTACAATTCTTACAACGACATCAATGCCCAGAAATGACCAGAACCAAGTCAAATAGCTTGCACAAGTTCGGGTACCAAAACTGCCAGAACTAAAAGTGACCTAAAATTAACCAAATTTTGCACTAAAGGTGCAATCTGTCCAGCTATAGTAAATTGACGATATCTTGGTCTATACAACTCAGAATGACCTAAAATTTTGCCCAGAGTGCAATAAGACATAGAGATACAATTTTGCTTCTTTGACCAGAAGCTAAAAACCAAGAGAAATAGGACTTTAAGCTAGACCAATCTAGCACGCAAAAATTGAGAATTTGACATTAACATAAAATGAAACCTTGAAGTAAATTGGCAATAAATGCCAACTAGTGAGAATTGTAATGGCACTATACTGGCAACATATTGAAATGTGAATTATGACATGTTGATACTAGAATATACTTATGCATGATGTATGAAAAGGTCAACATTTTCATTGACCAGTGAATTGTATAATGACCAGTAAACCCTCAAAATAAAGAAATAAATATTTAATCTTGTAATATGCCCTAGTTTGTCTAGTTGACTAGTTTGGATTGGTTGGCATGCCAATAGGATTCTGATAGTTGTTCTGTAAATGACTTTACGTCATATTGTGTTTTATGGCTTATTATGCCATACTATGATTTTAATAGCCTATGGCTATACAGATTGTGTTATTATACTCAGCTTAATGCCTGATTGATTATATGGCTTTTTAGCCACACTGTTTGCACACTGGGAGATACTTTGCGACCGATGGTGTGACGGCCCGAGGTACTAGGTACCCAGTTAGAATAATTAATTCCTGGATATCCGAATTATGATTTATTTACTTCTTTATTCGTATATATTATTTCTTGTTATACTATTACACCACTAAGCAGAAATGCTTAGTGCGATGGAATTGTTTTCTCGTGTAGGTACTGAAGGTAAAACCAGTAGAAAGTTGACTGAGATTTTTGGAGTCTAGATCTGCAGAAGTGTCAGAAGAGTTCAAGATTGTCACCTCATCAGCAATGCATGTATATAGGGCTCATATTACACATGTTATGTATATTGTTCATTCTTAGCATATTGTAAATTATATGTATATCCTGTACAAAAGAAATTATCAAATTGAGAAATTCTGATATATGAGTTGATGAGATGATTATCTGATCTTGATGATTCTGATCTAAATTAAGTTTGAGAAATTTTGAGATTTATTTTGATTTTGAGAAACTGATGAGATATTATTGAGATGAATTGAGCTGTGAATTTAAATATGTTGTGAACTGTTTTTGGCAGGTTCAGAAGAACTGTTAGTCCACATTACAGCTAGCACTCTGCCAGATTACCATTAAAATTTTTGAAATTTCAAATTAGTTAGATTTTGATAACAATAAAAATAGCCTAAACCTCAGATAAAGTTTTTGAACAAGTAAATCAAGAACTATAATGAAATCAGATAAGATTAGGTGCTCCAGCACGCCATGTAGCACACCTTGCTCGACTACACTATAGACGGGTGAGGGGTGTTACAATTGGCATATCAGTATAGCTCATCATTTGTAACACCCCTATGTTCGGTAGTGCGTTTTACTGTTCTGGTGACCAGTATCGGTCCGAATAGTTAGGATGCCTAGAACTACATTTAATTTTAATTGTTAGTGAGGAGACATAAAATAATGAAATACAAGAAAAGAAAATACAAGAAAAATAAAGGAAAAATAATAGCAATGAAATGAAACTAAGTTAAACAAGCCAGCACCACAGCAATGGGTGACCGCACAGGGAAGTTATAGCGCAGGCAATAGCCGACCCCAGGACTGTAGGGAACCCTCGGAATTTAGTTTCCAGACATAATAAAAGACTTATTGAAGTATAAATGTCATTAGAAATATCAAAGAAAAATTAATTAATTAGTACAAAGAAAAACGAGAAATCGAGAAAATGACAAAACTCGGTGTTACCGAAAAATCGGGAATACAACCCGAATAGGGGCATTGTGGTCATTTGACACCTAGAGTTGGCTTTTGACCTAAATGTCAATGAAAAATAAATGGTATTACATTTGGGAAAATCAAATGAAAAATGAAGTTAAAGATAAAATGCAAATTAAGAGAAATTAAGGTTAAAATTGCAATTTTTGAAACCTTAGATTATAATATCATTAATCTAGGTTTAGTGGAGCACTAAGTGGATACATTAATACTTAAAATGAGGACAGAATCTTCCACTCACTTCATCATCCTCACCAAGCTCTCCCATGGCCAAAAATGGTGTCCCAACTTTCCTCCATGGAAACCACCCATGCAAGCTTGAGATCACCTTTATTTCAAGCTAAATTCTTGAACTTCCTTTATTAATCTTTGCCTACACACCTTGGGCAGCAATAAGGGAGCAAGAAAGATAAGTTTTGGTGGAGTTTTGAAGAATTCCAAAAGAGGTAAGTGGTTATTTTCAATTCTTGTTTCTTTAAAAGTGTAACTAAGGTTGTGGGTAATTGAATTATGGAAGAATTTTTGAGGTTTGATGAATTGTTGGTGATGGAGCATTTTGGCAGCCATGGAACTTCATCATGTACAGCTTGTATTTGCATGTAAATGGTTGTTGAGATGTTAAATTAAGTGTTTAAATGTATTGGAGTTGGTTTTCTTGTATAAAGTTTGATTTGTAAGCTTGAAAAGTAAAAATAGAAGTTGATGTGTATGTGTAATTTTTGGGCAGCCTCAAAATGGAAATTGATAAGGTTAAAATTCATGAAATGTTGTTGAAATATTGTACAAAAGAATGGCAGCATATATGTGTGTGGAATAGTAGTGATAGGTATGTAATTTGATGATGAAAGTTTGTGTGATAATTAGAAGTATTTATGTGTATATATTGTTGGGATTGAACTTGTGAATTGTGACATCATTTGGTGTATTTTGGAAGTAGTTATATTCTGTCCAAGTTGATCTACAATGTAGAGATTTGAATGGTTTTGGTTAGTGCCAAATACAGAATGATATGGAGAAGTGAGGAGGTAGTTGGTGAATGTGTGTTGGTTTGGTGTTTGGAAAGCATGTAGAAGGCAGTGATCAGATGTACCTATAACCCTAAGTGTGTGACTCCAATTGGTATGAGGCCAATTGGAGGTAAAACTAGGCACAAAATGTGCCAACTTTCATGAAGAAAGCCTACCTAAATTCTGTCCAGAAAGTAACTTGAAAAATGACCAAATCTGGATTAGTGACTTGAAAGCCTGAAAATTTACCATTTGGGTAGCAGTTAGTTTTTTTACCATAACTTTCTCAAACCAGGTCCAATTAACCTGAAATTTTTACCATGAATATTTTAAACATAGATCTACAATTCTTATGAAGACACAAAAGCCCAAAAATGGCCATAACCAAGCCAAATAGCTTGCACAAGTTTAGGTACCAAAACTAACCGAACCAAAAGTGACCTGAAAATGACCTAAGCCTACCATTTTAGTGCATTATGTCTAGCATTGGTAAATTGACCATATCTTGGTCTACACAACTCAGAATGACCTGAAATTTTTCCTCGCATGCAATAAGACATAGACCACAAGTTTTTAGTTTGGATCGAAAGCTGAAAACCGAGGGAACTAGGTCGTCCGGCTAGGTCAAAATAGTACACCGAAATCTGTTAAATTGCAATAAAATGCAATACACTTGGAAATGAAATTGGTAACATATATCAACACTAAAGAGCTATAAAATGTGACATATTGGTAACATTAGAATTGACTCACTTAGAGTGCATCAAAGGTCAACATTATAGGTTGACTAATGAAATGAATTGAAGGGAATAGTACCAGGAAAATTTAAATATTGGATTTTATTGTTAGAAACAAATTCATTAAGTACTGAAACACTTTAAATTATGTGTTTCAGTTGAAAAGGATATAGAGAAGCATAAGGAACACTGAGTCAGGGCCAAGAGGCATATATCAAAGGTCTGTGCACAATACTTTTTATATTCACTGCTTTTACCAGAAAATTTGTTTGGAGAATTGAGTTATGAATAATTTTTTATTGTTTTGGCTTTGGGAATTTTATTTGGAAATTATTGTGTTGCCTACTTTGCAAATAGAAATTTTGAGATAAAATATGATTTGTGGTTTATATAAAATATTTAAATATTGTGATTTGGAATTGTTTTGATTCACACTTGGCATGACAATATTACTATGTTCCTCCTCCATTTATGGGGTGAGAGTGATTATATTCCTCCCTCTTTAACTTGCCAGTCTGAGGTGAGTGTGGATGAGTACTCATTATCTAGCTAGCTTCCTCCCTCATTGATTTTGATTATTGGGGTGAGTGTGCCTTGTCGTGATGTACACACGGCATATTCAGAAAATTTGTGTCATGACCTAATTTGTGTTATTGATTGACAACACTGTGTTATTAAATTGTTTGATTAAATTTGTGTTATATGAGCTTTGAAAAACTGTGAATTGTTTGGATTGTAAATTGTCAATAAAAGTTTTATATACCGCATTTTAAATTATTATTGTGCACCACTGAGTAAATTTTACTCAGCGATAGCTTTTTCATTGCTATCGCAGGTAGACAGACAGACAGAGCAGCAGAGTAGGCTGCTTGTACCACATTTTGAGATTTCACCGGGTATATTGAGTATGTAACACCCCTCACCCGTCTACAGTGTAGCCAAGCAAAGTGTGTTACACGGAGTGCCGGAGCACCTGATCTTATCTGATTTCATTACAGTTCTTGATTTATTTATTCAAAAACTTTATTTAAGGTTTAGGCTATTTTTACTTTTATCAAAATCTAACTAATTTGGAAATTTCAAAAATTTTTAACGATAATCTAGCAGAGTGCCAGCTGTAATTTGGACTAACAGTTCTTCTGAACCTGCCAAAAATAATTCACAACATATTCAAATTCATAGCTCAATTTATCTCAATAATATCTCATCAGTTTCTCAAAATTTCTTAAACTCAATCTCATTCAAAATCATTATGATTAGACAATCAATTCAGACATCAGAATTCTTACATTTCATTAACTTATATAATTTTCTAATTAAGTACATAAATTTGTCAAGTACAGGATATACAAATGAAATTACAATATACTTAGAATGAATGAACAAAATACATAACATGTATAATTATGAGCCCTATCTACATGCATTGCTAAGGAGGTGACAATCTTGAACTCTTCTGACACTTTATGCAGATCTAAACTCCAAAAATCTCAGTCGACAGTCTACTGGTTTTACCTTCAGTACCTGCGCGAGGAAGTAATTCCATTGCGCTAAGCATTTCTGCTTAGTGGTGCAATAGTATAACAAGAAATAATATATACAAATAAAGAAAGAAATAAATCATAATTCGAATACTCAGGAATCAATTTAATTTGGTATGGTGCTTCTAGTATCAACGATCTTATGTACTAGTTTATTCCTCTTTGGAAGTGCTTAGTTTAGAACTTTTCAGTAATACTACCCAGTATACAAATTATTCTAACTGTATTGTATTTCAAGTCTCTACTGTTCTACAATTTATATTTTTGTTATGTTTCTTTTGCTAATCTCTTTTACTCATTTTTTCAATACTTAATTTAATTGTACGGAAATTTCATTATACTTAACTTAACTTAGATTCCTGAATTGAATAATATTTTAAATGACTGCCCATATAGCCTATACACTGACCAGACTAGATAAATGGATATACTAGCACTGGATACCTAATACCTCGGGCCGTCACACCATCGGTCACAAAGTATCTCCCGGTGTGCAAACAGTGTGGCTAAAAAGCCATATAATCAATCAGGCATTAAGCTGAGTATAATAACACAATCTGTATAGCCATAGGCTATTAAAATCATAGTATGGCATGATAAGCCATAAAACACTGTATGACGTAAATTCATTTACAGAACAGCTGTCAGAATCCTATTGGCATGCCAACCTATCCAAACTAGTCAATTAGGCAAATTAGGGCATATTACAATGTTACATATTTAATTCTTTATTCATAGGGTTTATACATCTTTATGCCTTTCACTGGTCAATAAAATTATTGACCTTTTTATGCATTATGGATAGGTTGATTCTAGCATCAACATGTCATAATTTACAATTCAATATATTGTCAATATAATGCAATTTACCCTTTTCACAAGTTGGCATTCATTGCCAAATCACTTCAAGCATCATTTTATATAATTACTAATTTTCAATTTTATTGTGCTAGATTGGTCTAGCTTAAAGTCCTATTTCCCTTGGTTTTTAGCTTCTGGTCAAAGAAGCAAAATTGTAGCTCTATGTCTTATTGCGCGCGGGGCAAAATTTTAGGTCATTATGAGTTGTATAGACCAAGATATGGTCAATTTACTAAAGCTAGACAGATTGCACCTTTGGTGCAAAATTTGGTCAATTTCTCAATTTTTGTGTGCTAGATTTGTCTAGCTTAAAGTCCCATTTCTCTTGGTACTATTCCCTTCAATTCATTTCATTAGTCAACCTATAATGTTGACCCTTGATGCACTCTACGTGAGTCAATTCTAATGTTATTAATATGTCACATTTTATAGCCCTTTAGTGTTGGTATATGTTACAGATTTCAATTCCAAGTGTATTGCATTTTATTGCAATTTATCGGATTTCGGTGTACTATTTTGACCTAGCCAGATAACCTAGTTTCCTCAGTTTTTGGGTTTTGGTCCAAACTACAAACTTGTAGGTCTATGTCTTATTGCACGCGGGGCAAAATTTCAGGTCATTCTGAGTTGTGTAGACCAAGATATGGTCAATTTACCAATGCTGGACAGATTGCACCTTTAGTGCAAAATTTGGTCAATTTTAGGTCACTTTTGATTCGGCAATTTTTGTACCCAAAATTATGCAAGCCATTTGACTTTGTTCTGGCCATTTCTGAGCTTTGGTGTCTTCATAAGAATTGTAGATCTATGTATAAACTAACCATGATAAAAATTTCAGGTCAATTGGACCTGTTTTGAGTGAGTTATGGTCATCCCAAGGACTACTGTTCATATGGTCAAAAATCTGGTTTGCAAGGTTGCTATTCCGGATTTGGTTATTTTTAAGGTCAGTTTCTAGGCAGAATTTTGGCAACATTTCTACATGAAAGTTGGCTTATTTGGTGTCTAGTTTCACTCCTCATTGGCCTCATACCAATTGGGTTCACAGTTGGCACTTATGGCCTAATTTATGTACTTCCTTCAATACACAACCTGCACAAAGCACATACACTTCCAATTTGATATTCCTTCTCCTCCTCATTACTTCAATATTCAATCAATAACACTTCCATATATATATTGTACACAATTCCAGCAACAATTTTGGGCAGAATATTCAAGTGCTCAATGCACACAATTCACCATTAAGTTCAACATTCACTTCCACTAAAATTTAACATATCTCAATATCAATATTACACATACACTTCAACATAATCATACTTCAATATCACTTACACATACTGCCCACAATTTAATAGGCTGCCAAACATGGCAGTTTGCCAAAGCATCAAGACCCATATTCAAACCCTTAATTCAAGCACTAACATGCACATCATTGGATATTAACTTACTACCACTTCCATTTAAGATAATAAACCTTAATTTCCATCCATTAGAGGTAAGAAAAACTCAACTACAATAAACTCTCATGGCTGTCCAAAATTAAATATATCAATAACTCATCGAATCCTTCAAATTTCTTCATCATCCAACTCATCTCAACCTTAATACAAACTTTAATGAAGCAAGGGATGAAAAACTAGCACTAACCTTTTTTGAGCTTCACCAAAACTTCATCAAATCCTCTTCTTTTTGCTTCCAACATACTGCCACAAGGTGTGTGTGCAAGATTTGATGGAGGAACTAAGTAGAAATGGTGGCTTGATCATGCACCCATGGAGTTGCATGTGGGGCATCCATGGTGATTTCCATGGTGAACTTCATTTCTCTTGGCTGGTTATTTCTCATGGTGGGAGATGATGGTTCTGCTGTCCCAAAGGAATATTTAAGTGTCCCAAATTAAGAGTTAGTGGAGCACTAACTTGGATTTTAATGTTAATTATTCAAAGTTTCATAAATTGGATTTTATCCCCCATTTCTTTCACTATTTACATAATGTACCACCATTTAATTTTTCATAATATTTATAAAGTGTAATATCATTTATTTTTAATGGACATTAAGGTCAAAAGACAACTCTAGGTGTTAAATGACCAAAATACCCCACTTCGGGCTATATTCCCGATCTTTCGGTAACACCAATTTTTGTCTATTTCTCGATTTTTTTCATTTTTCTTTGTACTAATTTATTAATTTTTATTTAATAATTCTAGTGTCAATTATATTTCAATAGACCTTTACTTATGTCCCAGAATTAAATTCTGAGGGTTCACCATGGTCCTGGGGTCGGCAATGGCCTTCCCAGTGCGATCACCCATCGCTGCGGTGTCGGCTCGTTTAACTTAGCTTCATTTTCTCTCTTTCATTTGTCTTTGATTTTTCTTGCATTTTCTTCTTATTTATTTCATCATTATATGTCTGTTCATTATCACCAAAGTGTAGTTCCAGACATTCCGACTTTCCGGGGCAGACATTAGCCGTCGAAACAGTAGAATATACGGACTACGAAAATGAGGATGTTACAGAGTATACCATATTTTGTAGTTTTTGTTGTAATGTATTTGCACTGTATGTATATATTGTACTTGGTCTTGAGCAGCTGTAAACTAAAATTGTAAATTATTTTGGCCTGTAAAAATATTGTGATATATTTATCTTATCTCAGTTTTTAGAAACATTGGAAAATTATTGTTGAATTGAGTTGACAATTGTTGAGGAATTTATTATATTGAACAAATTATTGGAAGTGCTTTTTATAGGTTTTTGAAGAACTATTTTATTGAAAATGCAGATGGCACTCTGCTAAAATTTTCACAGAAATTATTAATACTTTAAATTTATTATTTGGTTTCACTTCAGTAAAAGAAAACTTTTAACACCTGTCAATAGTGCTCATCACTGTAAAATGAAATAAGAAAAGTTTTAAAATCCCTTATAGTGTATTTAATGGGTTATCAGTAGACGAAGTTGGTAATTCATTAGGTATACTACGGGATCATGTTATGCCTTACGGAGGGGTAGGGTATGACATCATACTACGTACCATATCCAATAAGGTACGATTTCTCCTTTCAGATGCACCATTTAGCTATGGTTTTCCTGGAGGAGTCAACTGGGAAACAATGCCATGCTCTCTTAAGTATTCACCAAATTCAGTACTCAAGTATTCACCTTCACGATCTAATTGAAGAGCTTTAATACTTTTTCCTGTTTGATTTTTTACTTCAAATTTAAATTCTTTGAACTTTTCAAAGAATTCATATTTGTATTTCATCAAATACAAATATCCAAACCTTGATTTATCATCAGTAAAGGTAATAAAATAATGAAAACTGCCGCTATCCATTTCTTTAAATGAACCACATACATCACTATGTATTAGCTCCAAAATATTTTCTGTCACACCCTACCCCACTGTAAGGCATAACATGATCCCGTAGTATACCTAATGAATCACCAACTTCGTCTACTGATAACCCATTAAATACACTACAAGGGATTTTAAAACTTTTCTTACTTCTTTTACAGTGGTGAGCACTATTTACAAGTGTTAAAAATCTTTTTGAACTGAAGTAATAGAACTAACACATTTAAATTATTTGGAATTTCTATAAAAATTTTGGCAGAGTGCCATCTGTATTTTGGATAAAACAGTTCTTCAGAAAACCTGTAAAAAGCACTTCAATATATTTCCAAATCTCAACTCCAACATATTTCTCAACACAACATATTTCTCAACTCAAATCCACAGTGATTTCTCAAAGACTGAGATGCAAGAAATATAATACAAATTTTACAAGTCAAAATAACTCATAATTTACTTTACAACTTCAATGTATAATTTTAATTTACAACTGCTCAAAACCAAGAACAATATGTACATACAGTGGTCATACATTACAGTAGAAAATGCAAAATGAGGTATACTCGTTATACCCGATAATCTCTCGCTGGATGTACTAGCAGCCTAGTCTGCTGCCCTGTTCGTCTGTCTACCTGCGACAGCAATTAAAAGCTATCGCTGAGACAATGTCTCAGTGGTGCACAACATTAACCAAATACAACTTTAAATCATAGTTCATAAATCATATAAATTATAGATACGTAAAACGATAGTTAAATTCAAGACAATGAATGTCATAAGGAATTTAACACCATATCACAATAAATCTCAGTAATCAAAACATAGTTAAATTCAAAAGACAGTGAATGTGAATAAGAATTTAAACTCCATTTCACAAATTATCAAAGCTCATAATAACACAATTTAGTCAAATAATTTACGAACACAGTGTTGCCAATTCATACACAACTTAAGCCATGACACAAAATTTCCGATCAATGCCGCGTTGTACACCACGACAAATCAATCACAACCCCACTAATCGAAATCAATGAGGAAGGGAGCTAGCTATATAATGAGTACTCATCCGATCATCTCAACTGGTAAACCAGAGAGGGAGAAAAATAAACGATCACGACTCCATAAATGGAGAAGGAAATTAAACGATCACAACCCCATAAATGGAGAAGGAATGATAGGATACTGTCATGCTAAGTGTGAACACAAAATCAATTCCAAACATTTTATTCAAATGATTCATGAGAATCCAATAAATTTCTAAAGTCATAAATTCACTCACAAAATGGCAACACAATTCATAATTAACTTCAAAATTTCCCAAATCACACTAAATCAATTTTTCCACAGTTTCAAACCATTTACAATGCTTTTCAAGCAATAAGTATCCATTCAAACACATTTCCATAATTGAAAACAATAATATACAGATAGTCATAATTTATTTCAATTGAAAAATTCAAAAGAAATAACTGTTGTGCACAAACCTCGATAATCGTTCTCGGCCTTGACTCAGTGTTTCCTTCCCTTTCCCTGAGTCTTTGCTAACTGAGAAATACAATTTGAAGTGTTTCAGTACTCATTTAAACTATCTCTAACGATAATGCTTGATAATTAATTCACTGAATTCTAATATTTGCTTAGTCAACCCAAGATGTCGACCCTCGATGCATTCTAGGTAAATTAGGTTTTAATGTTATTAATATGTCACATTCGATAGTATTTTAGAGT
This sequence comes from Hevea brasiliensis, assembly GCF_030052815.1. Taxonomy (NCBI): domain Eukaryota; kingdom Viridiplantae; phylum Streptophyta; class Magnoliopsida; order Malpighiales; family Euphorbiaceae; genus Hevea; species Hevea brasiliensis. The sequence continues at coordinate 37,248,193 of NC_079499.1, read as the reverse complement.
TGGTACATGTTACCAAGTTCATTTCTGTGAATACTGCATTTTCTTGCAATTTGCTGGATTCCGGGATACTAGTTTGACCTAGCCGGACGACCTAGTTTCCTCGGTTTTCGTGTTTCAGTCAAAACTACAAACTTGTAGATCTATGTCTTATGGAACGCAGGGCAAAATTTCAGGTCATTCTGAGTTATGTAGACCAAGTTATGGTCATTTTACTATTGCTGGTCAAATTGCATCAAAATTGGTCACTTTAGGTCACTTTAGGTTCGGCCAGTTTTTGGACCCGAACTTGTGCAAGCTGTTTGACTTGCTTATGGTCATTTCTGGGCTTTGGTGTCTTCATAAGACTTGTAGATATGGGTCTTAACTATTCATGATCAAAATTTCAGGTCAATTGGACCTGTTTTGAGTGAGTTATTGCCTAAACACTAACTGCTGCCCAAATGGTCAATTTTCAGGCCTCAATTGCACTTAATCCGGATTTGGTCATTTTTCAAGCTACCTTGCAAGCAGAATTTTGGCAAGCTTCCTTCATGAAAGTTGGCACATTTTGTGCCTAGTTTCACCTCCTATTGGTCTCATACCAATTGGAGCCACACACTTAAAGTTATAGGCCTAAAACACAAACTGCCTTATTGCATTTCTTTTATACACATCAAGGATCACTCCTAACACTTACCAAACTCAATATTCAAGTCAATTCTGATTGTGTCATGACCTAAACATAATTCACAACACATTATAGGTCATTTTGGCAGCTTATAATTACATTCAACATACACCATAAAGTGCAGAATTGATCAACTCATTTACAATAATTTAAGCATCTAAACATAACACTTTTACATGTCCAACTTCACACCATCATACATACACTCAAACTGCCATAACCACTATTACAATTCCACATTATTATTCCATAAACCAAGCATGAATTTCAGCATTCTTCAAGAATTAACAAATGGCCGCAATGGTACCTTTACATTCCATCAATTTCCAAGCTTCAAATTTCAATTTACATTTACATATACTAAGTATACATCACCCAAACAATTTCCTACACAATATACATTTAATCAATCATTTAATTCACCATTTACAAGAAAAAATAAGCTGTCTTTAAAGTGTTTCCATGGCTGCCAAAAGTACACTTCCCCATTCAACATCAAACTTCAAAAATCTCTCCATAAATCAAACACCCATAACATCCTTACAAACTTTAATTAAATAATAATAAAAAACACAAACTTATCACTTTGGAAATTCTTCAAAACCTCACCAAAACTTCTTAAAATTGCTATCAAACTCTTCCTTGTGATGTGGGGATAAACTTTAATGAAGCAACCTTGGTGTTTGGAGGTGGAATGGAGGAGATGTGGGAGCTTGAATCACATGCGGCAATGGAGGATTTGGGAGCTCTTCACTACGGCAATGGTGGTTTTGAAGGTTGAAGATGAAGTGTGAGTGGAGTAATCTGCCCACTTAATGCATATTATAATCCTTAGTGGTCCACTCACATAAATTAAATCATATTATATTTTTTAATTGATAATTACTCCATTTACCCTCCATTTTTGCTATTTACATTAGGTACCCCTAAATTAATTTTTCATTATATTTTTCAAGTGTAATATTATTTATTTTTAATGGACATTTCGGTCAAAAGACAACTCGAGATGTCAAATGACCACAATGCCCCTGTTCGGGTTGCATTCCCGATTTTTTGGTAACACCGGGTTTTGTCCGTTTTTCGATTTTTCACTTTTCTTTGTACTAATTAATTAATTTTTTTTTATATCTCTAATGGCATTTATACTTCAATAGGGGTCTATTTAAGTCCTAAAAATATTTTCCAGGGTTCCCCGCAGTCCAGGGCTAGTCAACGGTCCACGCCATGACTTCCCGGTGCGGTCACCCATCGCTAGGGTTCTCGGCTCGCTTAACTTGGTTACATTTCTTTGCTATTATTTTTCCTTTGTTTTTCTTGTATTTTCTTTTCTTTTATTTCATTATTTTATGTCTCCTCACTCATATCGAAGTGTAGTTCTAGTCATCCTAGCTATCCGGACAATACTGGTCACTGGAACAGTAGAACGCACTACCGAACTTAGGGGTGTTACATTTTCAGCTCTTAGCCCTTGTCCAACAAAGGGTGATCTAATCATTTTGCCTTAAAGGCAGGATTCATAAGTTGGAGTAGGTCCAAAACCCAATGAGAATAAAATCCTCATTTTCCCCAGCTTTGCAATCCTATCTTCTGCAACATGACCTAACCTTAAGTGCCAAATATATTTTGAACTTGAGTTGATTTTCATCATGGCATTGCATTCTTTTAGATTGCTTGCATTAGATTTGTATTTAACATTATTGTCTAGATAATAAAGTCCATCATGCATATAACCCGAAGCAACATATTTATTTCCAAAATAAATATTGCAAACATCATTTATGAACTGAAATTCATAACCATCTCTAGTCAAACTAGATATAGAAATGATGTTCCAAAAGGCATTAGGTACGTGCAAAAACTTTATTTAAATACAAAAACATGTCCACACATGCATAAAGATTTATATCCTATGGCTAAGGCTTCAACAGTTGAGCCGTTGCCAACCCGAAGTCTAATATCTTGTTACTGCAAGCTACTACTTCTTGCTATACTCTAGGCAGTTCCTATTCCTATGCCCATTCTTCTGGAAGTGGAAACACTTTCTTTTGCCTTTGTCAGCTTTGATCTTTGTTTTTCTGTTTGGCTATCTTCTTGGAAGATCCTGAAACTTGAGGTTTCTTTTTCTAATTGCCCTCCTTCTTGTTAGACTTTCAGCAGAAGAAGATGCAATCAAAACTACCTCTTTTCCTTTATTGCCCGGCATATTCTTTTGGGCAATAACCAGCATGTTGAGTAAAAGGTGCATACCTACATAGTTGTATGGAAATTTGTCACAAAATTCCCAAATGACTCAGGAAGGGACTGAAGGATCAAATCCATTTACAGTTGGAAATCCATATGAAGGTCAAGATGTTCCAGCTGCTCAATTAGCTGAATCATCTTGTGAACATGATCCCCAACATTCTGTCCCTCTGACATCCTCATGCGGAATAACTGTCTAGATATCTCATACCTAGCATTCCTGCTATGCTCACTATACAACTCTTGTAGGTGAAGGAGGATCTCACTCGCACTCTACATGTTGATTACCAAACTTGTTGGTTTTGGTCATTTTCTCAAATTCTAAGTCTTTTAGGCAAATTTGCAATTTTTCAGTATTTGTGTCCTAAGTTGCACTGTTCCATTGGTCACATTACTGTTAGAATTTAGCAAAACTTTATTCATAGGAAATATTCCCAATTGTCTTAAGTTTATTCTCCTTCTTGAATCACTCCAATTGGAGTTTTGTAGTTCAAGTTATAGCGATTTGAACCATGGTTGCTGTATTGGACTCAACCCAGTTTTCTGGGCAAATTTTGGTTCTGGCAGTTTTAGGTCACCAATTTTGGGTGGCCAAATGACTTGGTTAATGGCATAATTTGGGTTTGTGTTCTTCATGAAAGTTTTAGGTCTATATCTAAACTATCACTGGTAAAATTTCAGGTCATTTAGACCTTCCTAGCTCAAGTTATGGCCAAATGAACAAATACTATTCATTTGGTCAGTTTGTACAGGGCAGACTGAGATTTTCCAAGTTTGGTCAATTTATTCACTAGGTTTTGGTCACTTTTTGGGCATGGTTTCTAAATGAAAATTGTGTCATTTAGTGTCTATTTTCATTCCCAATTGGTCTCATACCAATTGGACTTGTAAATTTTCATTTTTGGTCTGTCAAAGGTAACTTGGTCATACTGCCAGCAGCATGACCACAATGAATCCGAATTTGGTTTTAACTCCAACCATTCCAACACACTTCATTTGGTCACCATTGACCATTTCTCACTTCAAATTAGGTCCAAGACATCTTTACCAATTTTTCACATTTTTGGTACTCTAATTGTTACATTTAACCAATTCAATGCTTTTAACTATCATCACTCAACTAATTAAGGTTCATATACTCATTCAAATCCATCAAACCATGCAAATATGTCCCCATACATAAGCTAGCCGAAATTTCAGTTTGGTCCTTCAACAATTAGTTTCATTTCATTTCTTTAGTTTCTAAGTTACTTTAAGCTACAACACAACTAATAAATCTCAAGTTTTCAAATTAGGGTGCTTACCTCAACTTTGATATTCAATCTTCAATTTTTCTCCTCTTTTCTTTTTTCTTTCTTGCTAAATTTCTTTCTCAAGTGAAGGAAATAAGGTTTTATGGAGTGATTGAGGAAGAACTTAGGGTTTAATGGGGGATTTAAAAGCTTGAAACAAGCTTTAATGGAGTTTCATTCATGGTAATATGAGGGAGAAGAGAGTGAGGCGGCAAGAATGGAAGAAGACCAATTTTATTTTTTTTTTCTTTTTCTTTTCTTTATGTCTTTATCTTATGGAAGACCAAAAATCAATATAATTAAATTTAATAATTATAACATTTATGGCATCATGCATGATATCATCTCCCTACACCTTTTTCATTTCTTTTTTTTTCTATTTATTTTTCTATTAGTTCTTTAATTTAATTCCCAACTCCGAAATTTTCTTTTCTCCGATTTTATTTGACAATTAGGTCAGGAGTCAGCTCACGGGATCAATTGACCAAATTGCCACTCGCCGGTTTAACCCGGTTTGTAAATAATTCAATATTTCTTTCGGCTCTCTGACCTAATTATTTGACTAGCTTAACAACCTTTTTTCATAATTTTCTCTTTTCCACTGTGTTCATAATGGTCCTAACGACCGCAGCGTCACATTTTATGGTTCGAAATTTGAGTTTAAATCGACTTCACAGTCATTCTCGAGAAGGTCACCCATCACTATGACTCTCGGCTCGTTTAACTTCTTATGTTCTGTTTTTCTTATTTCTACTTAACTAATTGACAATTACTAATTATTTGTGTTTATGGCTTATCTAGTTGTCTTAAATGTGGTTCTAATCTTCTTAATTGTCCGGACCGACTCCGGTCACCAGAACAGTGAAATATACCAGGCTATGCAAATAGGGGTGTTATATTATGTGTAGTGCTATGTGTCACCATCTCATGGTGCCACATCTCACCCTGTGAAATGAGCAAAATACGTTTGTGTCTTAATTTTGAGTTCTCAACCCAAAATAATTATTTACCGTCTTCTAATCAATTTATATCAAATATAAATTAATTAATTAATGTCTATTAATTAATTTCTCATAATTAAATTCATATTTAAACACTTTAAATATAAATTTAACTTATACTATACATCCAATAACCTAGATTTGGTTTTAAGCCATGCTAGGGACTTTGTAATCTAATTGCAAACCAAACCTATTTAATTAATCAATTAAACTCTTTAACTAATTAATTAAATCACATTTAATTTGGTGATTACTTGTGTATGTGTGTGACTCACTAGGCTCATCACTAATTGGCAATGAGACGTGATATCAACTCTTAATATCATCAGAACTCTTTCTTACCATAAATAATTTCTCTAAATCATTTTTAGGCGCCTCATAAACTATGGTTAACACCTAGCATAGCATGCCATAGCCACCCAACTAGTAATAAGGTTTACCTTAAATGAACCTATAATCATATGTTACCATGCACTAGAATCTCTCTGTTACAAAATCCCAATTCAAGCTGGAGTCATGATTTATGTCAAACCCCATTTGCTATGAATATTATGTTCTCTTTTAATTTCAGTTCTTGATTAAAAAGATTTTCTCATCAAAAACTCTTTTCTTATTAAATCTATCTGTCCTGGCTAGGAACTTGAAATATCAAGAATAATTAAATGAACATAGGATTTTATCCCCATTTACTTTGGGTAACATATTCCATCTTGTTCAACACCTACCTCCATATATAACTAGTAGGAGCCAACACATGCCCATATACCCATACACAGTACAAGTATGAAAGCAGTATCAAACTCAAACCACCTATATACAAGATAACTGTGCTATCTCAGGTCTAAAGATTATATGCACTGACATGATTTATGACAATACATTAACAAGAGTAAACTCTATGTGCTTGTCATAAATGTACTGGTTCGGCCTACTTATTATGTATAAGTGCCTATCATGTTTGTTATATGGCATGAGACTCACCATTCCATCTTATTTATATCTCATATAAATGCATTGGGAACAAGCATGAACACAATCTTTCTGGATAAGTCATGTCCTATGTGAAGTATCCTCGATTATGAACCAATTTATGATACTTTATACTAGAAATACTGTCACTCATATTCTTAACAACTTAAGAATAGAATTTCTAACCAAACATCAATGTACCTTTTCTATTACACATAAATATATTATGTAAACGGAAAAGTGGAATTGCCTTTTATTAATAAAATAAGTATAAGATACATACTAAATGATATGCTATAGGGCATACTACTAACAAGTGTTTGGCTGCTAAGAAAAGCCAAGAAAATGAAGGATTGAGAAGTGAGAAAAGCTCACCAAAAGGTTAGTGCTATTTCTCTTTACTTTGCCTTTAGGTTTCATGGTAGGAGCATGAATTGATATGAAATTGTTTTAAACAGGTGAATAGTGTAATACGTCAAATATTAATAAATTAGGGGAAACTCCATTAGTTTCTCCAGTAAAATAAATTGATCTGAATTTAAATAAAATTATATATGATAACCAAGAATATAATGGGATAAGTTAAGACGCTCCGACACACTGTGTGGCATGTCTTGCTTTGTTACACTGTAGACAGGTAAGGGGTGTCACAAATCTACTGCCCTATCAAAAGGTTACTTAACTTGAGCATAAACAAGAAGGATAATGGAAGAACAAGAGTAGGTTCGAAGTCTGCAGGGACAAGTTTCTGAACTAAAAGAACAAGTCTCAAAGCTAATACAAATGATGAGAGAGAAGGCCCATAGTAAAGAGTGACAGTTCCACCTCGTGATCCAAGTTTGCCACTAATAATGACTGGGGAGCCAAATCCCCAACGTTTCCAAGACTAAGCTTCAACTTCCTTCACGTTCCAATACTTGAACATTGAGCCAGTAGTCGCTAATCCATAGGTTCCCTCATTTCAAGTGAATGAGCCAGCTTTTCCTGTTAAATATCCCCCCCAAAACTTTCCCTATACTGAATATTACCCACCAACTCCTAACACATCAAAAGGAATGGCATATGGGTTGACTGGAATAGGCAAAGAGAAGGATAAAGTAGAGAATGAGAAGCTGGCAACCTTAGAAGAGCGTCTCAGAGCTATAGAGGGTTTAAAAATGTATGGTTCAGTTGATGTAGTAGCTCTTCGATTAGTACCAATGTCGTGGTACCTTCGAATTCAAAATTTTGGAGTTTGAAAAGTACAGTAGCAATGCAGATCCACAGATTCATCTAGCTCTTACATAGCTAAAATGTCAGTGCTAATCGACGATGAAAAGTTACTGATTCATTTCTTTCAAGAGAGTCTTTCCGGCCCAGCTCTGCACTGGTATGTTTAGCTGGATAGGAGTAAATTACACTCTTGGAAGGACTTAGCCGATGCATTCCTGAAGTAATACAAGTTTAATTGTGATGTGGCCCTAACCAGGAGGGATCTCTAGAAATTGGTACAAAAAGAAGGAGAAAGTTATAAGGAATACGCTCAGAGGTGGAGAGAAAAAGCTGCAGAAGTATATCCACTAGTAAAAGACAATGAGCTTTGTTCCATGTTTATTGAAACATTAAAAGCTCCTTATTTCAATATGATGATTGGGAACACTTCTAACAATTTTGTGGATATTATACAAACCGGGGAGAGAATTGAAGCAAATTTGAGATTAGGAAGGCTTTGGGAAGCTGTGGTAGAAAGTTCTGTGAAAAGAGGTACAAATTCTGCAAAGAAAAGAGAAGGGGAGGTGCATATGGTAGAGAAACAGGCTTATCATCCTTGTCCCTCACAAAACACATACCATCCTCAATTTCCTTCCCAGAACCCAATAGTAGCCGATGTTCCCCCATAATTCCCACACTATCCTCATCCCAGCTCACAACTTCCACAATAAACCACCTATACCCCCAGACTGCCAACCCAACCAACTCCTTTCATCTGACCTCAAACTCCCTAAACCAACCTTAGACCACCCAATAATCCAAACCCACCACTTCCAATGCCTTTAAGTGAAATTTATCATTACCTTTTAAGCATTAACCAAATCTTCCCCATACCATTAGACCCCTTACAACCATCCTACCCTAGATGGTATGATCCTAATGCCTGATGCGAGTACCACAGTGGGGCAGTTGGTCATTCAATCGATAACTATGGGGAATTAAAAGGCAGGCTACAATCCCTTATCAAAAATGGGTGTTTGAAGATAGTAGGCAGTGGTGCAACTCCAAATGTGGGAACGAATCCCTTGCCTAACCAAGATGCAGGAAGAGGTGGTAATGTAAACATGATAGAAGTCATGGATGATGCTCAGAAACCTAAAGTTGAATAGTTGGTTTCATTCTTTGAACAAAATTTTAAATTTGCTGTATAGGAAGGGTATCTTGACCCCAAGATTATAAAATCTGGAACCAACCAAGCAAGGTCAAGGTTTGCCTACCATGGGGGCACACCAGATCATGTAATTACAGATTGCTAAGAGTTTAAAGATGAGGTGGCCAAATTAGTAATGTTTAAAATCTTGAAGTGCCAAAAGAAGCTAAAAGGAAAGGAAGAAGTAAAAATAAATACAACTAAAGGAGATTAGGGTAATCAAAGGCCCAAGATTATATTTTCTTTTTCCCAAGTGCCAACCCCATAAACTTCCTCGAGAGTTGTCATTAGGACACCTCTGTAACTCTTGGTGACCAATACTCATGCTATGCCATGGAATTATAATTTTCAAGTCCTTACACAGGATGCTTTGCATAGTTCCTGCATTCCTGCCTTTAACCACACTTATACCCAAGCAATCACCTCACCTAAACCATCCACTATATCCTCTTCCCACTTCAAACTCACTTTTACAAGACCATCCTTTCCTATAAGTAACACAATTTTGAATCAGCTAGTGAGCAAACCTGAGCTTAGCCCCATCTCCCAGCTTATAAAGCCTACCATTAGCCCACCTGTACCAGATGGAGAGATAGAGTATATTACCAAGAGTGGGAGGTGTTACGGCCCGAATGAGTTAGAAAAGAAGAAAGGAAATGGGTCAGTGGAAGAAGTGGTGAGGAATGGTGATGAGGGTGCTAAAGAAATAGATAAAGAAGAATCTAGCAAAAAGAATGATGAAGATGAGCTGCTCTTACAGATAATGAAGCAGGGCGAGTATGAAGTAATTGAGCAATTGAAGAGAACACCTGCTAGGATTTTATTACTGCCACTAATTTTGAGTTCGAACGTGCATCACCAAGCATTATAAAGGATTCTAAATCAGGCATTTATGACTTCTGACATCATGCTGGGATAATTTGAGAAGATTGTTAGAAAAATTCAGGCATCAAATTTTATCACCTTTTTAGATGATGAAGTCGACTGTAACACCCCTATATTCGGTAGTGCGTTCTACTGTTTCGGTGATCAGTGTCTGTCCGGACAGCTACAATGCCTGGAACTATATTTAAATGTTAGTGAGGAGACATGAAATGATGAAATAAATAAAAAGAAAATACAAGAAAAATTAAGGAAAAATAAAAGAGAGAAAATGAAACTAAGTTAAACGAGCCAGCACCGCAGCGATGGGTGACTGTACGGGGAAGTTACAGCGCAAGCAATAGCTGACCCTAGGACTATAGAGAACCCTCAGAATTTAGTTTTGAGACATAATTAAAGACTTATTAAAGTATGAATGACATTGAAAATGTCAAAGAAAAATTAATTAATTAGTACAAAGAAAAATGAGAAATCGAGAAACCGATAAAAATTAGTGTTATCGAAAAATCGGGAATACAACCCGAATAGGGGCATTGTGGTCATTTGACATCCCGAGTTGCCTTTTGACCTAAATTTCCATTAAAAATAAATGATATTAAACTTTTAAAATATCATGAATATTAAAATTATGATACATTATAGGAATAGTAAAAGAATTCAGGTAAAATGTGTGAATTGTGAAACTTTAATTTATTAAATCTTAAAACTAAGTTAGTGCTCCACTAAGGGAAATTAATGGACATTAAAATACAACATTTGGGATAGAAGATATCATCATCTTCAACCTCTCACCATTCAGTCGAAACCAATCCTCCATGGAAGCTCCATAGCCAAACCTCACACAAGCCACATGCACTCCCATTCTAAGCTCCATTTCACCATAGTTTCTTCACTAATGTTTGTCTATACACCTTGAGGAGGAGATAGGGAGCAAGAAAGAAAGGTTTTGATGAGTTTTTAACAAGCTTCAAATTGAGTAAGTGCTCATTTCCTCTCCCTTTCTTCATTAAAGTTTGTGTGGGTGTTGTGGTGAGTTGATTTATGGAAGAAATGTTGAGGTTTGATGAGTTAAGGTGATGTTCCATTTTTGGCAGCCATGGAAGTTCACAATGTATAGGTTGTTTTTGCATGTAAATGGTGATTTGAGGTGTTGAATTAAGTGCTTAAATGTATAGGAGTGATTTACCATGTATATAGTTTGAATTGTAGGTTTGAAAATTGAAAATGGAAGCTTGGTGCTTATGTGTAACTTGGGCAACCTTATGGTGAAGATTGGAAGTGTTTAATTTCATAAAAGTTTGCTCAATTATAGTACTAAAAGTGGCAGCATATGTATATGATTTAGTAGAGAATAAATATGTAATTTGATGATGGAAGTTATGTGTAATGGTTAGGAGTATTATGTATATATGTTGTTATAAATAGACTTTGTAATTTAGGATTTGTATTTGGTGTATTTAAGGTCATTTTATTCTGACCAAAGTGACTACAATATGAAGTGATAAATGGTTGTGGTATGATACAAATGCAGAATTTGGTTTGGGAATGAAGTTATAGCTAGTTGAATGTGTGATTGGTTTGGTGTTTTAAAAAGGTGTTAAGGGTAGTATGTGTTTTAGGCTATAAATGGAATTGTGTGACTCCAATTGGTTTGTGGCCAATTGGAGGTGAAACTAGGCACAAAATGTGCCAACTTTCATGTTGGAAGCCTACCTAAATTCTATCCAGAAAGTGACATAAAAATTGACCAAATTCAGATTAGTAACTTTGCAAACCTGAAAATTGACCATTTGAACAGCAGTCAGCATTTTGGCTATAACTCACTCAAAACAGGTCCAAATGACCTGAAATTTATATGGTTGGAAAGCTTAGATATATGGCTACATCTTTTCTAGAGATCACAAAACCAAGAAATGACCATAAGCAAGTCAAAATGCTTCCACAAGTTTGGGTATAAAAACTGCTAGAATGGGAAATGACCTAAAAATGACCTAAGTTTGCCATTTTAGTGCAATCTATCCAACAATAGTAAAATGACCATAACTTGGTTTAGTAAACTCCAAATGACCTAAAATTTGTGGCAAAAGTTCACTAAGACATAGACCTATAAGTTTGTAATTCTGACCAGAACTCGAAATGTAACACCCCTATGTTCGGTAGTGCGTTCTACTGTTCCAATGACCAGTGTTGTCCGGACAGCTAGGATGCCTAGATCTACACTTCGATATGAGTGAGGAGACATAAAATAATGAAATACAAGAAAAGAAAATACAAGAAAAACAAATGAAAAATAAAAGCAAAGAAATGTAACCAAGTTAAGCGAGCCGAGAACCCTGGCGATGGGTGACCGCACCGGGAAGTTATGGCGTGGACTGTTGACTAGCCCTGGACCACGGGGAACCTTGGAAAATATTTTTAGGACTTAAATAGACCCCTATTGAAGTATAAATATCATTATAAATATCAAAGAAAAATTAATTAATTAGTACAAAGAAAAGTGAGAAATCAAAAAACGGACAAAACCCGGTGTTACCGAAAAATCGGGAATGCAACCCGAACAGGGGCATTGTGGTCATTTGACACTCCTAATTGTATTTTGACCTAAATGTACATTAAAAATACATGATATTATATTTGGAAATGTCATTAAAAATTAAATTAGTGGTACCTAATGTAAATAGCAAAAATAGGGTTCAAATTGAGTAAATAACACTTTAAAACTTATTAAATCATTATTTAGGGTGAGTGCAGCACTATGGATTAAATTAAACATTAATTGGGCAGGTGTAAACCCACTAAACACTTCATCATCTTAATTCCTCCTACTATTGCCGAATTCACAAGCTTTCAAACCCTCCCATGGCCGCCCAAATGCATGGCTCACTCCACCCATTTTCAAGCTGATTTTTTTTACTTGTCTTAATTAATTTTGGTCCTCACATCACAAGGAAGAAGTAGATACTAAATTCAAGGGAGTTTGGTGAAGATTCAACAAGCCTCATCAATAGGTAAGTTTGTGTTTTTGATTTTTGTTTTATTAAAGTTTGTAAGGATGTTATGAGTATTTGATTTATGGAGAGATTTTTGAGGTTTGATGTTTAAAGGGGGATTTGTACTTTTGGCAACCATGGAAACTCCTTGAAGACAGTTTATTTTTGCTTGTAAATGGTGGATTAAAGGATTGATTAAATTTTTATGTATGTAAGAAATTATTTGGGTGATGTATACTTAGTATATGTGAATGTGTATTTGAAATTTGAAGCTTGGGAATTAATGGAATGTAAATGCATGAATCGGTAGCCTGGTTTGGTGAACCATAAGGATGTTATTTTATGTTTGGATTATGGTATAATAATGTTAAATTGTGATGGTAGTTATGGCAGCTTGGGTATATGTGTGATGGTGTGAGGTTGGACATGTAAATGAGCATGAATAGGTGGTTAAATTATTGTAATTGAGTTTGACAAATTCTGCACTTTATGGTGTATGTTGAATGTGATTATAAGCTGCCAAAATGATCAACAATATGTGGGAAAATATATTTAGGTTATGGTACAAACCATAATGGGCATGAATGTGAAGTTTGGTAAGTGTTAAAGGTGACCTTTGAAGAGTATGAACAAAATACAATAGGGTAGTTTGTGTTTTGGGCTTAGAACCTTAAGTGTGTGGCTCCAATTGGTATGAGACCAATTGGAGGTAAAACTAGGCACAAAATGTGCCAACTTTCCTGAAGGAAGCTTGCAAAAATTTTGCTTGCAAGGTAGCTTGAAAAATGACCAAATCCGGATTAGTGCAATTAAGGCCTGAAAACTTACCAATTGGGCAGCAGTTAGTGTTTAGGCCATAACTCACTCAAAACAGGTCCAATTGACCTGAACTTTTGACCATGAATAGTTAAGACCTATATCTACAAGTCTTATGAAGACACCAAAGCCCAGAAATGACGATAAGTAAGTCAAACAGCTTGCACAAGTTCAGGTCCAAAAACTGGCCGAACCAAAATTGACCTAAAGTGACCTAAAGTGACCACTTTTGATGCATTTTGACCAGCAATAGTAAAATAATCATAACTTAGTCTACATAACTCAAAATGACCTGAAATTTTGCCTCGCGTGCAATAAGACATAGATCTACAAGTTTGTAGTTTTGAACAAAACCCGAAAACCGAGGGAACTAGGTCGTCCGGCTAGGTCAAACTAGTATCCCGGAATCCAGCAAATTGCAAGAAAATGAAAGATACATGGAAATGAGTTTCGTAACATGTACTAACCCTAAAAGACTATTGAATGTGACATATTAGTAACATTAAAACCTAACTTACCTAGAATGCATCGAGGGTCGACATATTAGGTTGACTAAGCAAATAATAGAATCCAGTGAATTAATTATCAAGCATTATCGTTAGAGATAGTTTAAATGAGAACTGAAACACTTCAAATTGTGTTTCTCAGCTAGCAAAGACTCAGGGAAAGGGAAGGAAACACTGAGTCAAGGCTAGGAGACAGTTATCAAAGGTTTGTGCACAACAGTTATTTCTTTTGAATTTTTCAATTGAAATAAATTATGACTATTTGTATATTATTGTTTTCAATTATGGAAATGTGTTTGAATGGATACTTATTTCTTGAAAAGCATTGTAAATGGTTTGAAACTGTGGAAAAATTGATTTAGTGTGATTTGTGAAAATTGAAGTTAATTATGAATTGTGTTGCCATTTTGTGAATGAAATTATGACTTTGAAAATTTATTGGATTCTCACGAATCATTTGAATAAAATGTTTGGAATTGATTTTGTGTTCACACTTAGCATGACAGTATCACATCATTCCTTCGCCATTTATGGGGTTGTGATCGTTTATTTTTTCTCCCTCTCTGGTTTACCAGTTGAGGTGATCTGATGAGTACTCATTATATAGCTAGCTTCCTTCCTCATTGATTTCGATTAGTGGGGTTGTGATTGCTTTGTCGTGGTATACAACGCGGCATTGATCAGAAAATTGTGTCATGGCTTAAGTTGTGTGTGAATTGGCAACACTGTATTCTTAAATTATTTGACTCAATTGTGTTATTATGAGCTTTGATAATTTGTGAAATGGAGTTTAAATTCCTATTGACATTCACTGTCTTTTGAATTTAACCATGTTTTGACTATTGAGATTTATTGTGATATTGAGAAATAGAGTTTAAATTCCTTATGACATTCATTGTCTTGAATTTAATTATGGTTTTAGGTAGCTATCATTTATATGATTTATGAATTGTAATTTAAAGTTGTATTTGGTTAATGTTGTGCACCACTGAGACATTGTCTCAGCGATAGCTTTTCATTGCTGTCGCAGGTAGACAGACGGATAGGGCAGCAGACTAGGCTGTTAGTGCATTCAGCGAGAGATCATCGGGTATATTGAGTATACCACATTTGCATTTTGTACTGTAATATATGTTCACTATATGTATATATTGTTCTTGATTTTGAGCAGTTGTAAATTAAAATTGTACATTAAAGTTGTAAAATAAATTATGAGTTATTTGGCTTGTAAAAAATTGTACTGTATTTCTTTTATCTCAGTCTTTGAAAAATTATTGTGGATTCGAGTTGAAAAACTTATTGTGTTGAATTATGTTGGAGTTTAAGATTGAGAAAAATAGTGAAGTGCCTTTTTACAGGTTTTGAAGAACTGTTTTATCCAAAATACAGATGGCACTCTGCCAAAATTTTTACAGAAATTACTAATAGTCCAAATGTGTTAGCTGTTTCACTTCAGTTCAAAAAGGTTTTTAACACTCGTAAATAGTGCTCACCACTATAAAAAGAAGTAAGAACAGTTTTAAAATCCCTTGTAGTGTATTTAATGGGTTATCATTAGATGAAGTAGGTAATTCATTAGGTATACTACGGGATCATGTTATGCCTTACAGAGGGGTAGGGTGTGACTTGTTTTAGTGGTATCAAAGCAAGTTTTTAAATTCTGTTTTCACCTGTAATTTGAATATTCTTTCTTTATAGTACAACTGCTCAATATCATTGTTTGATACATACAGTACATTACATTATAAATATGCACTAACGGGAGGAAATCTCCTTGTGTTAATTGTTCGGGAGGTCTAAGATCCTCAAATTGACTATGGAAGAGAGTGATCGTTTAGTCAATCAACCGATAGAGGCTGAGGTACAAGTTGAGGCCCCAGCTCTACAAAGTATCGAAGGCCCGACTGTACCAGTTTTACCGGTACAAATTACTACACAAATGGCCCAGCAAATGGCCACTTGCTTCCAACAAATGGCTGATAATCTGTCAGCCCAAGCCCAAGTACAGACCTAACCCCCACAAGGGCAACATGAAATAGAGAAGAGGGAGAAACCTATGGGTCAGAGCTCAAGCAGTAATTTGAGAAAGAGAAAAGAATATGAGGAGCCCTGAGCTCAGGGATATAACAGAGGTGGATCATCAAGACAGAGACCACCAAAGTCCAGTTGTCAAACAACTAGAAGTTCCTACCCTCCCTGCCAATGCGAAACTTGTGGTAGAAATCATGGTGGGGTATGCTACAAGGACATAGGAGCCTGTTATAACTGCGGAGGCATATGACACTTTGCCAAGGACTGCACCAGTAGTCGCAGAGTTGGACCACCTCCTATTACTGCAGAAGGGTCAGTTCAGAGCCCTGTCACTAGAAGTTCACAACCACCCAGCAGAGGTAGAGGCAGGGGTAGAGGCAGCCTAGTAGGCAGCCAAGGCACAGTGAAACAGACAGAGCAAGACAGTGCTCCAGTCAGAGTCTATGCAATGAGACAGAGAGAAGAGGCCGAGACATCTGATGTTGTGGCTGGTACCTTCTCAAATTTTAATCAATATGTGTTTGTGTTATTTGATCTGGGTTCTACCCATTCTTATGTGAGTGCTAGCATCATTGATTGTATTGTTGTTCCATGTACAAAAATGGACTTTGAGGTGCTAGTAACAAGTCCGTTAGGACAGGAGGTTAGGGTTAATAAAATGTATAGGGATTATCATTTGGTGATCCAAGGACACACTTTTCTATCTGATTTCATTGAAATGCCCTTCAGAGATTATGATATCATCTTGGGCATGGATTGGTTAGCCAGGCATCATGCCATGATTGACTGTAAGCTGAAGACAGTCACTTTTGGTCTCCCTCAGTACAGTGATGTGGTAATACATGGGGAGAGGCAGCTATTGCCATCAAACATCATTTCGACTGCACTAGCCAGAAAAATGATCAAAAAGGGGTGTGAAGCATACTTGGCACATGTGGTAGACACCCAAGTGGGGAGTCCAGCATTGAAAGACATCCCTACAGTGCATGACTTTCCACATATGTTTCCTCATGAATTGCCAGGATTACCTCCGAAAAGAGAAGTGCAGTTTGAAATTAATGTTATGCCTGGTGTGGATCCAATCTCCATAACACCATACAGAATGGCACCAGCAGAGTTAAAGGAGTTGAAGGTACAGTTGCAAGAACTACTTGAAAAGGGCTTCATCCGCCCTAGTGTGTCACCTTGTAGAGCACCAGTATTGTTGTTAAGAAGAAGGATGGCACTCTTCGTTTATGTATTATTTGACCTGGAACCTGCATACTTTTATGTTA
This sequence comes from Hevea brasiliensis, assembly GCF_030052815.1. Classification (NCBI taxonomy): domain Eukaryota; kingdom Viridiplantae; phylum Streptophyta; class Magnoliopsida; order Malpighiales; family Euphorbiaceae; genus Hevea; species Hevea brasiliensis. The sequence goes on along the minus strand of NC_079499.1, from coordinate 37,231,123 downwards.
GTGTTAGAACTATATGTTCTGTTATTATTCCTTTATAGGGGAATAAATTTTGATGCATTAGTGATTAGTCCTTTAAGATAAGGATTGTGATAATAAGTGAAATTAGTTTTGAAAGAGTTTATCGGCGAAAAGTATTTTCTAACACACCATAAATTATAAAGCTAAACAGCAAGCCTACTTAATGTAAGGCAAGAGGACGTAAAAGTAAGATGCGGTAATAGAATTGTTCTAGATAAAGGCAGAAATGTTACTGTTAGTAATTGTTAATGGATATTGTAATAAGAATAAATTTCGGATATCAGTGAATTTGAAAAGGATAAAAGATAGGAAAGTTTGATCTATTGGGATGTATCGTAGTAACTATGCAATGTTCTTGAAGCTTATACTGTAGTCGCAGACATCTGATCTTGACTTGAGATTATTGTGTAGAGCTACGTACTACCCGATAGTATACCTAGATGAAAATAGTTGCCAACGGCATCTGTTTTGGTATAGTTATGCCAGGACAGAATTTAATTGTTAGAAATGAGTTTGAAAATCCTACTTAGGGATCTAAAACTCAAAAGTAGAATATCGAAAGGTTATAGTCAGTACAAAAGGAAGTAAGTTATAAAATATTGACAGATAAAAAGAGTTATGGACGTAAAAATTCGAACAGTTGATTCAGATATAATAAAGAAATGTAACAACTGTGAGGAAGACTATGGCAAGTCTCAGAGTTTCTCCTTTGCCCATGGTATATGAATTGAAAGCACAGCATGCCAGTTTAGAGATTGATGATGAGAGACAGACAGTAGTTGCATGGCATATATAGCCAGTATTGATTGATCAGATCAGAATGGCTATTCAGAATAATGATAAATATCAGAAGCTACTGAAAAGAAGTCTAGCAGGGCAAGAAATTTGAATTTTTCTGTGAAAGATGATGGTTTATTGCTACATCAAGGCAGAATGTGCGTTCCTAATGATGCTGAATTGAGACATATCATTATGAAGGAAGCACATGAGTCTCCTTTTGCTATGCACCCTGGTGGAACTAAAATGTATAGAGGGCTAAAAGAGCATTACTGGTGGATGGGTATGAAGAGAGATATAGCTGAATTTGTTTCCAAATGCCTAACTTGTCAGCAAGTAAAGGCAGAACATCAAGTTCCAGCTGGTTTGTTACATCCTTTGCCAGTACCAGAGTGGAAATAGGATCGAATAACTATGGATTTTGTTACAGGACTTCCAAGGACACAGAATAGTCATGATGCAGTATGGGTAATAGTTGACAGATTGACCAAGTCTGCTCACTTTTTGCCAGTTCGGATGGACTATAGCCTGGAAAGATTGGCTAGATTGTACATATATGAGATTGTAAAACTGCATGGAGTGCCAGTATCAATTGTGTCTAACAGAGATCTTAGGTTCACTTCTAGATTCTGGGGTAGTCTTCAGAGATCCCTAGGAACTAGATTGAACTTCAGCACAGCATTCCACCCACTGACAGATGGCCAGTCCGAAAGGGTAATTTAGATATTGGAGGATATGCTACGGGCTTGTGTGATTGAGTTTTCTTATAACAACAGCTACCAATCAAGCATTGGGATGCCTCCATATGAAGCTTTGTATGGCAGAAAGTGCAGAACTCCCTTATGTTGGGATGAAGTAGGTGAAAGGAAGATGATTGGGCCAGAAATTGTTTAGCAGACAGAGGAAAAGATCAGATTGATCATAGATAGACTCAAGGTCGCATCGATCATCGTAAGTCCTATGTTGATCTCAAGAGAAGAGATATTGAATATGCATGGGTGATAAGGTATTCACAAAGTTTCTCCTTGGAAGAGGATTATGAGATTTGTGAAGGGGAAAGCCGAGTCCTCGTTTCATCGGACCATATGAGGTTCTGGAAAGAGTGGGTCCTTTGGCATATCGGTTGGCATTACCTCCAGAGTTAGCAAGGATACACAATGTTTTCCATGTGTCCATGTTAAGGAGGTACAGATCAGACCCATCTCATGTACTATCAGTTGAAGAGATTGAGGTAAATCCAAACCTCTCATATGAGGAAGAACCCATAGAAATTCTGGCTTATGATATGAAGCAGCTGAGGAACAAATAAATACACCTGGTTAAAGTGTTGTGGACCATCATTCAAGCCAGGAAGCTACTTGGGAACGTGAAGAGGATATAAGGAGACAACACCCACAGCTGTTCAGAGACTAATGCCGGGTAAAATTTCGAGACGAAATTTATTTTAGGGGGAGAGAATTGTAACACCCCTATGTTCGGTAGTGCGTTCTACTGTTCCAATGACCAGTGTTGTTCGGACAGCTAGGATGCCTAGAACTACACTTCGATATGAGTGAGGAGACATAAAATAATGAAATACAAGAAAAGAAAATATAAGAAAAATAAATGAAAAATAATAGTAAAGAAATGTAACCAAGTTAAGCGAGCCGAGAACCCTAGCGATGGGTGACCGCACCGGGAAGTCACGACGTGGACCGTTGACTAGCCCTGGACCATGGGGAACCCTAGAAAATATTTTTAGGACTTAAATAGACCCCTATTGTAGGATAAATATCATTATAAATATCAAAGAAAAATTAATTAATTAGTACAAAGAAAAGTGAGAAATAGAAAAACGGACAAAACCCGGTGTTACCGAAAAATCGGGAATGCAACCCGAACAGGGGCATTGTGGTCATTTGACACCCCGAGTTGTCTTTTGACCTAAATGTCCATTAAAAATACATGATATTATATTTGGAAAATTTCATGAAAAATTAAATTAGTGGTACCTAATGTAAATAGCAAAAATGGGGTTCAAATTGAGTAAATAACACTTTAAAACTTATTAAATCATTATTTAGGGTGAGTGGAGCACTATGGATTAAATTAAACATTAAGTGGGCAGGTGTAAACCCACTAAACACTTCATCATCTTCATTCCTCCTACCATTTCCGAATTCACAAGCTTTCAAACACTCCCATGGCCGCCCAAATGCATGGCTCCCTCCACCTATTTTCAAGCTAATTTTTTTTACTTGTCTTAATTAATTTTGGTCCTCACATCACAAGGAAGAAGTAGATACTAAATTCAAGGGAGTTTGGTGAAGATTTAACAAGCCTCATCAATAGGTAAGTTTGTGTTTTTGATTTTTGTTTTATTAAAGTTTGTAAGGATGTTATGGGTATTTGATTTATAGAGAGATTTTTGAGGTTTGATGTTTAAAAGGGGATGTGTACTTTTGGCAGCCATGGAAACTCCTTGAAGACAGTTTATTTTTGCTTGTAAATGATGGATTAAATGATTGATTAAATGTTTATGTGTGTAGGAAATTATTTGGGTGATGTATACTTAGTATATGTGAATGTGTATTTGAAATTTGAAGCTTGGGAATTAATGGAATGTAAATGCATGAATCGGCAGCCTGGTTTGGTGAACTATAAGGATTTTATTTTATTTTTGGATTATGGTATAATAATGTTAAATTGTGATGGTTGTTATGGAAGCTTGGGTATATGTGTGATGGTGTGAGGTTGGACATGTAAATGAGCATGAATAGGTGGTTAAATTATTGTAATTGAGTTTGACAAATTCTGCACTTTATGGTGTATGTTGAATGTGATTATAAGCTACCAAAATGATCAACAATATGTGGGAAAATATATTTAGGTTATGGTACAAACCAGAATGGGCATGAATGTGAAGTTTGGTAAGTGTTAAAGGTGACCTTTGATGAGTATGAACAAAATACAATAGGGCAGTTTGTGTTTTGGGCTTGAAACCTTAAGTGTGTGGCTCCAATTGGTATGAGACCAATTGGAGGTGAAACTAGGCACAAAATGTGCCAACTTTCCTGAAGGAAGCTTGCCAAAATTCTGCTTGCAAGGTAGCTTGAAAAATGACCAAATCCGGATTAGTGCAATTAAGGCTTGAAAATTTACCAATTGGGTAGCAGTTAGTGTTTAGGCCATAACTCACTCAAAACAGGTCCAATTGACCTGAACTTTTGACCATGAATAGTTAAGACCTATATCTACAAGTCTTATGAAGACACCAAAGCCCAGAAATGATGATAAGCAAGTCAAACAGCTTGCACAAATTTGGGTCCAAAAACTGGTCGAACCAAAATTGACCTAAAATGACCTAAAGTGACCACTTTTGATGCATTTTGATCAGCAATAGTAAAATAACCATAACTTGGTCTACATAACTCAGAATGACCTGAAATTTTTCCCCGCGTGCAATAAGACATAGATCTACAAGTTTGTAGTTTTGAACAAAACCCGAAAACCGAGGGAACTAGGTCGTCCGGCTAGGTCAAACTAGTATCCCGGAATCCAGCAAATTGCAAGAAAATGCAAGATACATGGAAATGAGTTTGGTAACATGTACTAACCCTAAAAGACTATTGAATGTGACATATTAGTAACATTAAAACCTAATTTACCTAGAATGCATCGAGGGTCGACATATTAGGTTGACTAAGCAAGTAATAGAATCCAGTGAATTAATTATCAAGCATTATCATTAGAGATAGTTTAAATGAGAACTGAAACACTTCAAATTGTGTTTCTCAGCTAGCAAAGACTCAGGGAAAGGGAAGGAAACACTGAGTCAAGGCTAGGAGACAGTTATCAAAGGTTTGTGCACAACAGTTATTTCTTTTGAATTTTTCAATTGAAATAAATTATGACTATTTGTATATTATTGTTTTCAATTATGGAAATGTGTTTGAATGGATACTTATTACTTGAAAAGCATTGTAAATAGTTTGAAACTGTGGAAAAATTGATTTAGTGTGATTTGTGAAAATTGAAGTCAATTATGAATTGTGTTGCCATTTTGTGAATGAAATTATGACTTTGGAAATTCATTGGATTCTAACGAATCATTTGAATAAAATGTTTGGAATTGATTTTGTGTTCACACTTAGCATGACAGTATCACATCATTCCTTCGCCATTTATGGGGTTGTGATCGTTTATTTTTCTCCCTCTCTGGTTTACCAGTTGAGGTGATCGGATGAGTACTCATTATATAGCTAGCTTCTTTCCTCATTGATTTCGATTAGTAGGGTTGTGATTGCTTTGTCGTGGTGTACAACGCGGCATTGATCGGAAAATTGTGTCATGGCTTAAGTTGTGTATGAATTAGCAACACTGTATTTTTAAATTATTTGACTAAATTCTGTTATTATGAGCTTTGATAATTTGTGAAATGGAGTTTAAATTCTTATTGACATTCATTGTCTTTTGAATTTAACCATGTTTTGACTATTGAGATTTATTGTGATATTGTGAAATAGAGTTTAAATTCCTTATGACATTCATTGTCTTGAATTTAATTATGGTTTTACGTATCCATCATTTATATGATTTATGAATTGTGATTTAAAGTTGTATTTGGTTAATGTTGTGCACCACTGAGACATTGTCTCAGGAATAGCTTTTTATTCCTGTCGCAGGTAGACAGATGGATAGGGCAGCAGATTAGGCTGTTAGTGCATTCAGCGAGAGATCATCGGGTATATTGAGTATACCACATTTGCATTTTGTACTGTAATGTATGTTCACTGTATGTATATATTATTCTTGATTTTGAGCAGTTGTAAATTAAAATTGTACATTGAAGTTGTAAAATAAATTATGAGTTATTTGGCTTGTAAAAAATTGTACTGTATTTCTTTTATCTCAGTCTTCGAAAAATTATTATGGATTCGAGTTGAAAAACTTATTGTGTTGAATTATGTTGGAGTTTGAGATTGAGAAAATTATTGAAGTGCCTTTTTACAGGTTTTGAAGAACTGTTTTATCCAAAATGTAGATGGCACTCTGCCAAAATTTTTACAAAAATTACTAATAGTCCAAATGTGTTAGCTGTTTCACTTCAGTTCAAAAAGGTTTTTAACACTTGTAAATAGTGCTCACCACTGTAAAAAGAAGTAAGAAAAGTTTTAAAATCCCTTGTAGTGTATTTAATGGGTTATCAGTAGATGAAGTTGGTAATTCATTAGGTATACTACAGGATCATGTTATGCCTTACAGAGGGGTAGGGTATGACATGAAAACCGAGGGAACTAGGTCATCCGACTAGGTCAGAACAGCATACCAAAATCTGATAAATTGCAATAAAATGCAATACACTTGAAAATGAAATTGGTAATATATACCAACACTAAAGGACTTTAAAATTTGACATATTGGTAACATTAAAATTTATTCCCCTAGAGTGCATCAAAGGTCAACATTATAGGTTGACTAATGAAAGCAATAGTATTAAATAAAATTAATTATTAAACCCTATTGTTAGAGACAATTTAACTGAGTACTGAAACACTTTAAATTGTGTGTTTCAGTTAGCAAAGACTCATGGAAGGGGAAAGAAACACTGAGTCAAGGCCAAGAGGCTACTCATCAGAGGTTTGTGCACAACAGTTATTTCTTTTGAATTTTCAATTGAAATAAATTATGACAATTTATATGTTATTACTTAAATTGTGGAAAATTTGTTTGAATGGAATTTGATCGATACCTATTACTTGAAAAATATTGCAAATGGTTTGAAACCACAGCTATCATGTATATTTGACTGAATTCCTCGCTAGCTTATCTAGTGGGACGAATTGGTTTTGAGTTCCCTCTCTGGCTGAAGTGTTGAAGTGTGTGTCAGTTGAGGATGAATAGGATGAGTACTCATATAATTGCTAGCTAGCTATGTTATTCCTCATTAGCCATTGGCTTTTGGGACGAATTAGACTTTGGAAACATGATTAAGCTGTATGTGTGATTTTTTGATATTTTGTGAAATGGAGTTTAAATTCTTTATAACATGCTCTGTCTTTTGAATTTAACTATGATTTTAAGTATCCAAAGTTTATATGATTTATGGTTTATGGTTTTAAATTGTATTTTCTTAATGTTGTACACCACTAAGACATTAGCTCAGCAATAGCTTTTTCATTGCTATCGTAGGTAGATAGATAGACAGAATAGTAGAGTAGGCTGCTTGTGCTACATTTTAGGACTCTGCCAGATATATTGAGTATACCACCTTTTTATAATTTTTGTTATAATGTATGTGCACTGTATATATATATTGTTAGTAGTATGCCCTAGAGCATATCATTTAGTATGTATCTTGTACATATTTTTATTAATAAAAGGCATTTCCACTTTTCCGTTTGCATAATATATTTATGTGTAATAGAAAAGGTTCATTGATTTTTTGTTAGAAATATTATTCTTAAGTTGTTAAGAATATGAGTGACAATATTTCTAGCACAAAGTATCATAAATAGGTTCACAATCGAGGATACTTCATAATAAGGACATGACTTATCCAGAAAGATTGTATTCATGTTTGTTCCCAAGTTATTTATATGAGATATAAATAAGATGGAATGGTGAGTCTCATGCCATATAACAAACATGATAGGCACTTATAAATGATAAGTAGGCCGAACCAGTGACACTTATGACAAGCACATGGAGTTTACTCTTGTCAATGTTTTGTCATAAATCATATCAGTGCATATAATCTTTAGACCTGAGATAGCACAGTTATCTTGTATATAGGTAGTTTGAGTTTGATACTGCTTTCATACTTATACTGTGTATGGGTATATGGGCATCTGTTGGCTCCTACTAGTTATATATGGAGGTAGGTGTTGATCAAGATGGAATCTGTTCCTCTAAGTAAATAGAGATAAAATCCTATGTTCATTTAATTGTTCTTGATGTTTCAAGTTCCTGGCTAGGACAGATAGATTTATTCAGAAAAGAGTTTCTGATGAAAAAATCTTTTTAATCAAGAACTGGAATTAAAAGAGAACATAATATTCATAGCAAATGGAGTTTGACATAAACCATGACTCCAGCTTGAGTTAGGATTTTGTAACAGAGAGATTCTAGTGCATGGAAACATATGATTATAGGTTCATTTAAGGTAAACCTTATTACTAATTGGATGGCCATGGCATGCTATGCTAGGTGTTAACCATGGTCTATGAGGTGCATAAAATGATTTAGAGAAATCATTTATGGCAAGAAAGAGTTCTGATGACATTAAGAGTTGATATCATGTCTCATTGCCAATTAGTGATGAGCCTAGTAAGTCACACACATACACAAGTTATCACCTATTTAAATATGATTTAATTAATTAATTAAAGAGTTTAATTGATTAATTAAATAGGTTTAGTTTGCAATTAAATTGCAAAGTCCCTAGCATGACTTGAAACCGAATCTAGATTATTGGATGTGTAGTATAGATTAAATTTATATTTAAAGTGTTTAAATATGAATTTAATTAATGAGAAATTAATTAATAGAGATTAATTAATTAATTTATATTTAATATAAATTAATTAGAAGAAGAGAAATAATTATTTTGGGTTGAGAACTCAAAATTAAGACACAAGGGCATTTTGGTCATTTCACAGTGTGATACGTGGCATCATGAGATGGTGATATATGGGATTACACATAAGCTTGCCAAATGTTTTTTAATCATGTAAGATGATTAAAATCAAGATTAAATATAGGTTTGACACTTGGCACAATGTGATTGGGTGACTTAAACCTAGAGCTAATCAAAGGGTGACATGTGGCAAGGGTTTAATGTGTTAACCTAGCTATTTAAGTGTTGTTATGAAAAGAAAAAGCAACCAGCAGCCACTCCTCTCCTTTGTCACGCCACTTTGAGGCTTTTCATCTATTCTTCTTCATCTCTCATCAATTCAAAGAGATTACCCATCAATCTCTTGAATTAAGAACACTAGAAATTGTTTCTAGTGTCCTGTTTACATCTCTAATCTCATAAAAGGCAGAACTTGAATTTCTAATTAATAGAAAAGCTTTAGAAGCTGTTCAAGGGCTGCCATAGGTGTTCTTGGTGTGGACAAGCTAGAGGGACAACATCTGATATCCTGAAGACAAATCTCAAAGGCGCAAACATGCTGCAGTGCATCAAGAGGTTAGTGTAATCGTTCTTGATTTAATCTAGGGTTCTAAAATTAATCTGATTAATTTTAAAATCTTAAATGGCAAATACAGATCCAAAAACATATTAAAATAGTTTTAATATGTTGTTTATCATTGAAATCAAATAGATAAAAATAAATCTTGCATGATGCATGTGACCCTAGGTGAAAATTTTTGAATTCAATGGTATAAACTTGTGTTTTTCACGCTTCTGTTCCTTCATATATATTATACTCGGTCTAGAGCAATTGTAAACTAAATTTGTAATATATTTATTTCTTATGTCAGTTTTTGAACTACTCAGTCATTTTGTAGTCTATCTTTGGAAATATTGAAAATTAATGTTGAATTGAGTTTGACAAATGTTGAGAAAATTGATTTGTGTTGGACCATACTAGAATTTGGGATTGAATAAATATATTAGAAATGTTTTTTACAGGTTTTTGAAGAACTGTTTTATTCAAAATACAAATGGCACTCTGCCAAAATTTTTACAGAAATTACTGATACTTCATATTTGTTATTTGGGTTCACTTCAATTAAATAAAAAAAAATTCTAACTCCTGTCTAAAGTGCTTACCACTGTAAAAAGGAATAAGAAAAGATTTAAAATCTCTTGTAGTGTATTTAATGAGTTATAAGTAGATGAAGTTTGGTAATTCATTAGGTATACGACGGGATCATATTATGCCTTGTGGAGGGGTAAGGTGTGACATCGACCTTGCTAGCTTGAAGCATACCAAGGCTCTATATGTGATAGTGAAGTGTAGGTATTGTATGGTAGTAAAAGTCTTGATTGATAATGGATCTGCACTCAATGTGTTACCAAGTGCTACCTTAGCTAGGCTTTTAGTGGAACCGTCATTGATGCATCAAAGTAGCATGGTAGTTAAGGATTTCGACAAAACAAAGAGGGATGTATTAGGGGATATAGAGCTACCACTCCAGATTAGAGCCTGTACTTTTGACGCCACTTTCCAAGTGATGAATATTGAGTTAGCTTACACTGTGCTACTAGGGAGACCATGGATTCATGCTGCTAACGTCGTCCCCTCTACCTTGCAATAAAAAATTAAGTTATGAATGGGAAAATTATTATGGTCAGGGGAGAGGAAGCTATGCTGGTAACTAAGCCTCAGTCTGTCCCATATGTTGAAGCAACTGAATAGGCATTGGAGAGTTCTTTCCAAGCTTTAGAGCTACAAGAGGGACCCAGGGCTAGCTGGGAAATTACCAATATGGTGGCAAAGGTGGTGCTAAGGCAGGGTTATGAAGAGGGAAAAGGATTAGGGACCAAGTTGTAAGGGATTGTTGAGCCCATCGCTATTGCCCTGACGAAGGGGCATTTTGGGATTGGATATGATGGAGACGCTCTGATGGATGGATGATTTAGGATAAGATATATGCTCAGCGACCAGAGATTTGATCAGCTACTTAAACGAAAGGGGGTTATTCCCCAAATTGATGACATTTTCACCCATCCCTTACCGAGCATTGAAGAAGTAGAAGAAGAAAAGGGAAATTCCTTACCAGACATATCCATTAACACTCTACAACCGAGTCTTATCCAAGAAATGCTGATTATGCAAATAGATTGAAGGAGCGGAAGCATGGCAATTAGTGTATTGGAGCATTGAATTTCAAAAATTTCTTCTAGGGTTACATGCATCATGCCACATCTCTTATGTGCCTAATTAATTTCAATGTTCAATTGCATATTAAAACACTTTTAATATGTATTAGGATCTATGTTTGCCATTCAAGATTGTGAATTAACAAATTAATTCATTTATACCCTAGTTTAAAAGAGAAGTTAGAGCACTAACCTCTTTGATGCACTATAGATGTGATTGGCACCTTTAGGAAGCACCTAGGATCCCAAGTGTTGTCCCTCTACCTTGTCCATGCCAAGATCACCAATGGGCAGCCCCCAATTTGCTTCTCAAGCCTTTGTTAACCAATTATAAATTGGGTTCTTACCTTTAGAGAGGTTGTATGTGTGTATAAGACACTAGAAACAATTTCTAGCAATTTTAATTCAAAGAAATTTGGGCAATTCTCTTTGAATTGATGAGACAAGATGAAGAGGAGAGGGAGAAGAATTGGTGTCGCCACCTTTGAGGAAGAGTGTTATGTTGTATTTTGTTCTTCTTTCTTTTCCCTATTATAATTAAGTCATTAAGTCACTTAAACCCTATGCCACATATCACCACCACATTGCATCATATTTTTAATTGACCGAATCACATTAGCCAAGTGTCAAAGCTAGACTTAATCTTGACTTTGATCATCTTACATGATAAGAAGACAAATGGCAAGCTAATATGGTGCCATGTGTTACCATCTCATGGTGCCACATGTCACCATGTGAAATGACCAAATTACCCTTACGTTGTAATTTTGAGTTCTCAACCCAAAATCATTATTTCTCCTCTTCAAATCAATTTATATCAAATATAAATTAATTAATTAATCTCCATTAATTAATTTCTCACAATTAAATTCATATTTAAACACTTTAAATATAAATTTAACTTGTACTATACATCCAATAACCTAGATTTAGTTTCAAGTCATGCTAGGGACTTTGCAATCTTATTACAAACCAAACCTATTTAATTAATTAATTAAACTCTTTAATTAATCAATTAAATCACATTTTACTTGGTGATTATCTTGTGTATGTGTGTGACTCACTAGGCTCATCACTAATTGGCAATGAGATATGACATTAACTCTTAATATCATCAGAACTCTTTCTTACCATAAATGATTTCTCTAAATTATTTTAGGCATCTCATAGACCATGGTTGACACCTAACATTGCGTGCCATAGCCACCCAATTAGTAACAAGGAATACCTTAAATGAACCTATAATCATATGTTATCATGCACTAGAATCTCTCTGTTACAAAATCCCAATTCAAGTTGGAGTCATGGTTTATGTCAAACCCCATTTGCTATGAATATTATGTTCTCTTTTAATTTCAGTTCTTGATTAATTAGATTTTCTTGTCAGAAACTCGTTTCTGACTAAATCTGTATGTCCTGGCCAATAACTTGAAACATTAAGAACTATTAAATGAACATAGGATTTTATCCTTATTTACTTAGGGCAACAGATTCCATCTTGATCAAAACCTATCTCCATATATAACTAGTAGGAGCCAACACATGCCCATATACCCATACACAGTACAAGTATGAAAGCAGTATCAAACTCAAACCACCTATATACAAGGTAATTGTGTTATCTTAGGTCTGAAGATTATATTCACTAACATGATATATGACAATGCATTAACAAGAGTAGACTCTATGTACTTGTCATATGAATCACTGGTTCGGCCTACTTATCATGTATAAGTGCCTATCATGTTTGTTATATGGCATTAGACTCACTATTCCATCTTATTTGTATCTCATATAAATACCTTGGGAATAAACATGAATATAATCTTTCTGGATGAGTCATTTCCTGTGTGAAGTATCCTCGATTATGAACCAATTTATGATACTTTGTGCTAGAAATACTGTCACTTATATTCTTAATAACTTAAGAATAAAATTTCTAACAAAATATCAATGGACCTTTTCTATTATACATAAATATATTATGTAAACGAAAAAGTGAAATTGCCTTTTATTAATAAAATATGTATAAGATACATACTAAATGATATGTTTTAGGGCATACTACTAACAATCTCCCACTAGCACTAGAGCCATTCATTACAATATCTTAGACCCATCTTCTCAAGATGTCGGTCTAACTGAGCTTGTGACATAGGCTTCGTGAATGGATCAGCTGGATTTTTAGCTGATGCTATTTTTTGCATGGCTACATCGCTTCGCCCAACTATCTCTCTGATAATGTGGTAACGCCTTTTGATGTGTTTAGATTTCTGGTGAGACCGGGGTTCCTTAGCCTGTATGACCGCCCCATTGTTGTCACAGTTGAGTGGAACTGCTCACTCAATGGAAGGAACTACTGCAAGTTCTGACACGAACTTCTTTATCCAAATAGCCTCTTTTGCAGCATCTGATGCAGCAATATACTCAGCCTCTGTAGTGGAATCAGCAGTTGTACTCTATTTGGAACTCTTTTAACTGACTACACCTCCATTACAAATGAACACAAACCCAGAGGTAGACTTTCTATCATCTATATCTGATTGAAAATCAGAATCAGTATAACCATCCAATTGCAAGTCACCACCTCTATAAATCAAGAATAAATCCTTAGTTCTTCTCATGTACTATTCTTGACAGCTATCCAGTGTTTCAAACCTACATTGGATTGAAACCTGCTAATCAAACTAACAGCATGTGCGATATCCGGCCTAGTACACAACATTGCATACATTAAACTTCCAATAACCGAAGCATATGGAATCTTGGCCATTTTATCTCTTTCTTTAGGTATCTTTGGAGACATCTCTTTAGAAAGGTGGATACCATGTCTTACTAGTAACAATCGTCTCTTGGAATCAAGCATGTTAAACCTCTTTAACACCTTTTTCAAGTATAGACTTTGGGATAAACCAATTATTCTTTTCGCTTTATCTCTATAGATGCGAATTCCAAGAATATAGGTTGCTTCCCCTAAGTCTTTCATGGAGAATGTATTTGACAACCATTCCTTGACAATTGTTAACATACCTATGTCATTACCTATTAACAGAATGTCATCCATATATAAGACAAGCAAAGTTATAGCACTATCACTAACCTTTTAATATACACATGGTTCATCCACATTTTTTATAAAACCAAATGACTTAATGACTTCATCAAAACAAATGTTCCAACTCCTCGAAGCTTGTTTCAACTCATAAATGGATCGCTTTAGCTTGTATACCTTGAAACTATCTTAGGATTTAAAACCCCTAGATTGTTCCATGAAAATGTTTTCTTCAATGTATTCATTGAGAAAAGCTGTTTTAACATCCATCTGCCAAATCTCATAATCATAGTATGCAGCTATTGCTAATAGAATCCTAATTGATTTAAACATGGCAACATGCAAGAAAGTCTCCTCATAGTCGATTCCTTGCCTTTGGCGAAACCCTTTCGCTACTAGCCTTGCTTTATAGGTCTCTACCTTTCCATCAGAACCAATTTTCTTCTTGAAAACCTATTTATTCCCTATAGGTACAATACCTTCAAGTAGTTCAATATGGTCCCAAACTTGATTCTTATGCATGGAATCAATTTCAGATTTCATAGCTTCAATCCATATTGAAGAGTCTATATCTAATATAGCTTCTTCATAGGTGAGTGGATAATCTCCATGATCTACTTCTTCATGAGTAAACAACTCTTGTTCATCTTCATGAAGAAAATCATATCTCACTGGTGGGTGAGATATCCTGGTGGATCTGTGAGGAATTACTGTAGATGTTTCATCAATAGGTGTAGGTTGACTAGATGGATCTAATCCATTTGATCTATTTGTTTGTCAGAATTCTCCAATTTTAACTCTATTTGCCTTCCTTTGCCATCTTTTTCAATGAACTGTTATTCAAGATATATGACATCTCTACTTACCACAACCTTTTGTGATGTAGGTAAATAAAAATAATATTTAAAACTTTCTTTTGGATATCCAACAAATCGTTCTTTTTTTGATCTGGTTTCCAATTTATCAGTGTTCAGCTTTTTGATATAAGCTGGACAACCCCAAATCTTAACATGCTTAAGACTCCATTTTCTTCCATGCCATATCTCATAAGGTGTGGAAGAAACTAATTTTGATGGAATCCTATTCAGAATATGCAAGTTAATTCCAATGCAAATCCCCAAAAGGAGATTGGCATGTCAGTATAGCTCATCATACTACGTACCATATCTAATAGGGTACGATTTCTCCTTTCAGATACACCATTCAGTTATGGTGTTCTGGAGGAGTCAGTTGAGAAATAACGCCATGCTCTTTCAAGTTTTCATCAAATTCAGTACTTAAGTATTCACCTCCACGATCTGATCGAAGAGTTTTAATACTTTTTCCCTTTTGATTTTCTACTTCGGATTTAAATTTTTTGAACTTATCAAAGGATTCATATTTGTATTTCATAAAATACAAATACCTAAATCTTGATTTATGTGACACCCCTTACCCGTCTACAGTGTAGCCGAGCAAGTTATGCCACTCAGTGTGTCGGAACACCAATTCATGTTTCAATTTCAATTAATACTTTTTAATTTATTTATTTACAATTTTTGATAAATCTAAATTTTTCCGCAAATTTTATAGAAAATCCGGCAGAGTGCCGACTATAAATTGGAAAAATAGTTCTTCTGAACCTGTTAAAAACACTTCCAATAATATCATCACATTATTCTCAATCAACCTCTAATATATTCTCAACAATTTCTCAATTCACTTCAGTATCTCAAAAATTCAATTCAATTCAAAACACAATTAACTCAATGAAAAAAATGCTCAATTTATTACTGAACATATTCCATAGATACTTATATCAAAAGCATAATTACATGAATTTATAATATACATTATAGAAGGTTACAAAATACAAAATATCAAAATATCAAAATGGCCTAATGTCCTACCAAATGCATTGCAATGTGAGGTGACTCTGAACTCTGAGTGCAAATATGAAGGCTCACCTCAGATGAGGCCCTCTTTGGACTCCCCACTATGTCTCCGATTACTGCGTGGCAAAAGCGATGCGCTAAGCAATTCTGCTTAGTGGTGACAATATAAAATAAAATAAAATAAAAACATGTGTACATAATGTATGTTTACATTTTTGGGTGAACTAAGTCTCAAATGTTTGTTGCAATATTATTCAATTGAAGTTTGGTAAGATTTATTAATACTGTCCGAGTAACCTATACTAGTTGACTGGACTGGATAAACGGGTAAACTGGTACTAGATACTAAGTACCTCGGACCATCACACCATCGGTCACATTGTGTCTCCCGGTGTGCAACAGAACAGCTAATAAGCTGTGATAATTATCGGGGATTAAACTCGAGTATAACAACTCAATATCATAGCTAAAGGCTATTATGTCACAGAATGGCATGGGAAGCCATGAAATACAGAATGGCATGAAGCCATATGCAGTACTACTAACAGAACCCTATTGGCATGCCAACATATCCAAACCAATCACATTAGGCCTACTAGGGCATTTAACACTTTTTATTTATGTAATTCTTTGTATTGAATTTTTATGATTACTATTCATTTCATTGGTTAACCAAAATGTTGACTTTTGCATTGGCAATAGGTAAATTAGTTTAAATATCATCAACATACCACATTTTGCATTTTAAACTTATTGGTATTGGTTGCCAATACCATCTCTAAGCTTCATGTGAATTGGACAGAATTTTCAGTTTTCAAGCTTTGGTTTTACTATTTCATTAGTTACTGTTGCAGTGGGAATTTGGAAAAATAATCAACATGAAAGTTGTTCCTTATTTTGTCTAGTTGAATTTCCTTTTTTGAATCACTCCATTTTGAGTTCTTTAGCTCAAGTTATGGTCCAAAAACCACAACTGGCCGGATTGAAAATTTTCAGGGCTGACCATATCTACAGTGCTATGAACAATGACTGCAACTCAATTGTTGGATAGGTTCTGGTCATAATTTGGGGTAGGTTTCTTCATGAAAGTTGTTGGTCTATATCTCAGATTGTTGCTGATAAAATTTCAGGTCAATTGGACCTTTCTACATTGAGTTATGGCCAAATGAACAATCACTGTTTATTTGATCATTCTGCAAAAATAGCCTGCAGGTCACCCAGATTTGAACAAGTTTTTGGTCCACTTGGTTTGGTTTTATAGGCATGGTTTCTTCACCAAAGTTGTGCCATTTTGTGTCTAGTTTCATTTCCAATTAGCCAAACACCAATTGAACCTCTACAATTTAAGTTATGGCAGTCCAAACAGGCTGGACTCACATCCAAACCTGCAGGTCACATAAGGCAGCCACTCCAACCTCAAATCCCACAACCCAATTCACTTCATTTTTTATTCAAACCAAAAAAAATGGTCACTAATTGACCATTAAAACCTACTCCTATCATCATAAGATCAAAGTCTCATTCTTCAACCCAAACCCTAACTCAACATTTCAAAACCATGCATTATCATTGCATTTATCAATTCACTTATAAGATACACATTAAGGGCAGCCATACTAGTATGTTAACTCTCCAAAAATCATCACCATACTACCCTAGCCATGGCTGCCAAAATTTAGGGTCAACATACCAATGGTGTTTCATCAAATTTCTTTGTCATTTACACATATTTATAGTTCTTAAACATGAAATTAAAGTGAAATTAAAGGTTTAGGTCACTTACCTCTTAGGGAGTGAATTTCCCACTTGCTCAAAGTCTTAGTTTCCTTTTCTTTTTGCTCCCACAAGAATCACCAAGATGATAGAATGAATTTTTGTTTTGGTAATTAGGGTTTTTAGTGGAAGAAAGCTAGGAAAATAGAGGTTTAGAAGTTTGTTAATGGTGGTTATGGTGAAATGATTCACGGCAAGAGGAAGAAAAAAGAAAGAGAAGTATGATTTTCTCCATTTTCCAGCCCATTTGACCTCTTTTAAGTTAGTTTATGCCATGTGTCAACATTGGGTTGGGTGAAGGCACACTAATGACATCATGTGATGTCATAAATTCCCATTTAATTAATTTTTTTTCTTTTCTTTTCTACACATTTTCAATTCAATTTTTAGTAATATTTATTCATATTTTATGTCATAATAATTATTTACTTAACTGGACAAGTCGGCCAAAAATCACCTCTGAAGGCGAAATGACCAAAATGCCCTCCGTTTGGCTTAACGGGCCAAAATTGTCTGTACCGATTGACAATTTTTTTCTAAATATTTCCTTGGCATTATAATGCCATAGGAACCTCAATGACCCTTCTCTGGAGTCCCAAAAATTATTTTATAATTTTTTCCCCAGGTCTAGGGCTCCTAGTTGCGAGAACCGCAACTTCTCACTAGGTTACCCATCGCTAGGGCACCAGCTCATTTAACTTGGTTGTATTTTATTTTTAAAATTTTTCCTAAATTTTTCTTATTAATATTTGAGTTAATTATAGTTCCTCACTTTAGTTTAAATATTTTTCCAGACATTCTAGCTGTCCGGACCAACACCGATTACTAGAATAGTAGAATGTACGAAATTGCTACAGGGAGGGTGTTACAACTCTTCCCCTCTAAGTTAAATTTCATCCTCGAAATTTACCTGATGCAAACAATTGAGGGAACTATTGCCTCATCGTCTCTTCACTTTCCCAAGTTACCTCCTTGGTGTTGTGGTGCCTCCAAAGCACTTTCACCAGTGGGATCTATTTATTTCTCAACTCTTTCACTTCCCGAGCCAAGATCCGTATGGGTTCTTCTTCATATGTCAAATCCGGTTGTACTTCAATTTCTTCCATGGAGATGACATGTGAAGGATCTGAGCGGTATCTTCTTAGCATAGACACGTGGAACACATTGTGGATCTTGTCCAGCTCTAGTGGTAAAGCTAGCCTATAGGCCACTGGACCCACACGTTCAATGACTTCATATGGGCCGATGAACCTAGGGCTTAACTTACCTTTTCTTCCAAACCTCAGTACCTTCTTCCATGGTGAGACTTTGAGAAACACTTTATCGCCAACCGCATATTCTATTTCTTTTCTCTTTAAGTCGGCATAGGATTTCTGTCTTTCTGAGGCAACCTTCAGATTGGCTTTGATTATTGTCACTTTTTCCTCAATCTGTTTCACCAGGTCTGGCCCTACCAGTTTGTCTTCACCCAATTCAGTCTAGCACACTGGAGTTCTACATTTCCTCCCATACAGTGCTTCATACGGAGCCATTTGAATGCTAGCTTGGTAGCTATTGTTGTATGCGAATTCTGCCAGTGGGAGATATCTATCCCAACTCCCCTCAAACTCAATGACACAACTCCTTAGCATATCCTCCAGGATCTGACATATATTTCATGTTATTATTATCATTTCAGTTCAATATTTGCATTAGTTCAATTGGTTTCAGTTGTTTACCTGGATTACTCTTTCTGATTGCCCATCTGTCTGAGGATGGAAAGCCGTGCTAAAGCGGAGTTATGTGCCCAAGGCTTCTTGCAACTTTTTCCAAAATCTCGATGTAAACCTTGGGTCTCGGTCAGATATGATGGAAAGTGGGATTCCATGCAGTCTAACTATCTCACTGGTATACAATTCTGCTAGCTTCTGCAGTGAGTAGTCAGTCCTAACTGGCAGAAAATGTGCTGACTTCATCAATCTGTCCACTATCACCCACACTGCATCATGCTTCCTTTGGGTGAGAGGTAGACCACTAACAAAATCCATAGTGACCCGGCCCCATTTCCATTTAGGTATGTTTATAGGCTGTAACAAACCCGATGGAACTTGATGTTCTGCCTTAACTTGCTGACATGTCAAGCATTTAGTCATATAGTCAGCTATATCCCTCTTCATACCAAGCCACCAATAATGAGGCTTCAAATCATTATACATTTTTGTGCTCCCCGGGTGCATAGCATAAACACTTGTGTGTGCTTCTTTCAGAATACTAGTCTTCAGTTCCCCATCATCTGGTACACACACTCTTCCTCTGTAGTATAGGCACCCATCTGTTTTTACCACATATTCCTTCCTTCCTCGTGAATTTTAGCCATAATTGCCATTAGTTTTTCATCCGCATACGCCCATCTTGTATTTGCTGTAGTAGGGTTGGCCTCATTTGTAACTCAGCCAAAATAGCTCCATCTTGAGCTAAGGACAGACAGGCATTGAGTGATCTTAAAGCTGTGATGGACTTCTTGCTCAAAGCATCAGCAACTACATTTGCCTTCCCAGGATGATAATCTATCACACAATCATAGTCCTTTAGGAACTCAATCCATCGCTTCTGTCGAAGATTGAGCTCCTTCTGGGTTGGCAAATATTTTAGACTCTTGTGGTCTATATAGATGTAGCATTTTTCACCATATAAATAATGCCTCCATATCTTCAGTGCGAAGATAATCGCTGCTAACTCCAGGTCATGAGTAGGGTAGTTCTGTTCATGTGGCCTTAACTGCCTGGAAGCATAGGCGACCACTTTCCCCTCTTGCATCAATACACACCCTAGCCCATTATGTGAGGCATCACTGTAGACCACAAAGTCCTTTCCCGACACTGGCTGTGTTAACACTGATGCCTCTGTCAACATAGCCTTTAACCTCTCAAAACTAGCCTGACATTTGTCATTCCAGTTAAATCTGACATTTGTGTGTAACAACTTGGTCATTGGAGCAGCTATTAAGGAAAATCCCTTCACAAATCTTCTGTGATACCCAGCTAGCCCCAAGAAACTTCTGACCTCAGTTGTATTTCTGGGAGGCTTCCATTCCATCACTGCTTCTATCTTTTTGGGATCTACTCTAATCCCCTCTGCTGATACTATGTGTCCAAGGAAAGAGATTTCACTCATCCAGAAGTCACACTTGGACAACTTAGCATACAGCTTCTTTTCTCGCAAGGTTTGCAGAACAATCCTCAAATGTTCTTCATGTTCTCCCTTGGTCTTGGAATACACCAGAATATCATCAATAAATACCACTACAAACCGATCTAAGTATGGATGGAAGATACGGTTCATAAGGTCCATAAATGCTGCTGGTGCATTTGTCAACCCAAACGGCATCACTAGAAATTCATAGTGCCCATACCGAGTTCTGAATGCAGTTTTTGACACATCTGCATCCTTTACCCTCAACTGATGATACCCTGATCTGAGGTCAATTTTTGAAAATACACCGGCTCCCTTCAATTGATCAAACAAATCGTCAATTCTGGGTAATGGATATTTATTCTTCACAATTACTTTATTCAACTGCCGGTAATCGATACACAATCTCAAAGTTCCATCCTTTTTCTTTACAAACAGCACCGGAGCTCCCTATAGTGACACACTAGGGCGTATGAACCCCTTATCAAGAAACTCTTGCAACTGAGTTTTCAACTCCCTCAATTCAGTGGGTGCTATCCTATAAGGAGCAATGGAAATGGGTGCTGTACCCGGCATTACCTCAATAGCAAATTCGACTTCCCATTCTGGTGGTAAACCAGGCAACTCTTCAGGAAATACATC
Organism: Hevea brasiliensis; assembly: GCF_030052815.1. NCBI lineage: Eukaryota > Viridiplantae > Streptophyta > Magnoliopsida > Malpighiales > Euphorbiaceae > Hevea > Hevea brasiliensis. Next base: position 37,210,002 of record NC_079499.1, on the reverse strand, counting down.
TGGGAAGTCTCTTACTGTGGGTATATCATTCAGGTTTGGCTTAGCTTGCCTAGTATTAACCACGTGTGCTAGGTAAGCTTCACAGCCTTTTCTCATCATTCTTCTTGCAACTGACCATTAAAACCTACTCCCATCATCACAAGATCAAAGTCTCATTCTTCAACCCAAACCCTAACTCAACATTTCAAAACCATGCATTATCATTGCATTTATCAATTCACTTATAAGATACACATTAAGGGCAGCCATACTAGCATGTTAACTCTCCAAAAATCATCACCATATTACCCTAGCCATGGCTGCCAAAATTTAGGGTTAACATACTAATGGTGTTTCATCAAATTTCTTTGTCATTTACACATATTTATAGTTCTTAAACATGAAATTAAAGTGAAATTCAAGGTTTAGGTCACTAACCTCTTAGGGAGTGAATTTCCCACTTGCTCAAAGTCTTGGTTTCCTTTTCTCTTTGCTCCCACCAGAATCACCAAGATGATAGAATGAATTTTTGTGTTGGTAATTAGGGTTTTTAGTGGAAGAAAGCTAGGAAAATGGAGGTTTAGAAGTTTGTTAATGGTGGTTATGGTGAAATGGTTCACGGCAAGAGGAGGAAAAAAGAAAGAGAAGTCTGATTTTCTCCATTTTCCAGCCCATTTGACCTCTTTTAAGTTAGTTTATGCCATGTGTCAACATTGGGTTGGGTGAAGGCACACTAATGACATCATGTGATGTCATAAATTCCCATTTAATTCATTTTTTTTCTTTTCTTTTCTACTCATTTTCAATTCAATTTTTAGTAATATTTATTCACATTTTATGTCATAATAATTATTTACTTAACTAGACAAGTAGGTCAAAAATCACCTCTGAAGGTGAAATGACCAAAATGCCCTCCGTTTGGCTTAACGGGCCAAAATTGTCTGTACCGATTGAAAATTTTTTTCTAAATATTTCCTTGGCATTCTAATGCCATAGGAACCTCAATGACCCTTCTCTAGAGTCCTAAAAATTATTTTTATAATTTTTCCCCCGGGTCTAGGGCTCCTAGTTGCGAGAACCGCAACTTCTCACTAGGTTACCCATCGCTAGGGCACCGGCTCATTTAACTTGGTTGTATTTTATTTCTAAAATTTTTCCTAAATTTTTCTTATTAATATTTGAGTTAATTATAGTTCCTCACTTTAGTTTAAATATTTTTCCAGACATTCTAGCTATCCGAACCGACACCGATCACCAGAACAGTAGAATGTACGAAATTGCTACAGAGAGGGTGTTATAATTTATCATCAGTAAAGGTAATAAAGTAATGAAAATCGCCTCTAGCCATTTCCTCAAATGGACCACATACATCACTATGTATTAGCTCCAAAATATTTTCAGCTCTTAGTCCTTGTCCAATAAAGGGTGATCTAGCCATTTTTCTTTGAAGGTAGCATTCACAAGTTGGAGTAGGTTCAAAACCCAATGAGGATAAAATCTCCATTTTCTCCAGTTTTGCAATCCTATCTTCTGCAACATGACCTAATCTTAAGTGCTAAATATATTTTGAACTTGAGTTGATTTTCATCATGGCATTACATTCATTTAGATTGCTTGCATTCAATTTGTGTTTATCATTATTATCCAAATAACAAAGACCATCATGCATATAACCCGAGCCAACATATCTATTTCCAAAATAAGTTTGCAAACATCATTTGTAAACTGAAATTCATAACCATTTCTAGTCAAACTATATATAGAAATAATGTTCTTAAAACATTAGGTACATACAAAATATTATTCAAACACAAAACATGTCCACACATGTAAAAAGATTAGATCCTATGGCTAAAGCTTCAACAGTTGAGCCATCACCAATCCGGAGTCTAACATCTCTAGCATGCAAACTGCTACTGTTTGCTAGTTCCTGCATATCATAAGAAATGTGAGAACTGGCACCAGTATCTAAAACCCAAGCTATAGATGAACTATGTGCATCATCAACATCTAAGTAACAAGATATAAACATACCTTCTGAAGGTTTATCCTTCTTGTCCTTCAGAGAAGTAAGATACTCTGGGTAATTCCTTTTCTAGTGCCCATCTTTCTAGTAGTGCAAACACTTCCTTTGCCTCCATCAACTTTAGTCCTCCCTTTCTATTTGGCTATCTTCTTGGAAGGTCCTGGAAGTTGAGGTTTCTTTTTCTTATTGTCCTTCTTCTTGTTGGACTTTCCAACAGAAGAAGATGCAATCAAAGCTGCCTCTTTTCCTTTATTGCTCGGCATATTCTTTTGGGCAATAACAAGCATGTTAAGTAAACCATTCAAGGTGTATTCCTGCTTAGTCATATAGAAATTATCACAAATTTCCCAAATGACTTAGGTAGGGACTGAAAGATGAAATCCGTCTGTAGTTGGAAATGCATGTTAAAGTCAAGATGTTCTAGCTGTTCTATAAGCCGAATCATCTTGTCGACATGATCCCCAACATTCTGTCCCTCAGACATCCTCATTCAAAATAGCTTCCTAGATATCTCATACCTAGCATTCCTACTATGCTCACCATACAACTCTTGTAGGTGAAGAAGGATCTCACTTGCACTTTATATGTTCTCATGTTGCTTCTATAACTCATTACTCATAGAAGCAAGCATGTAACATTTGGCTCTCATATCATGGTCCTTCCACTTGTCTAAAGTGTCATTTTCCTCTTGAGTGGCCTCTAGAGGTAAGGGACTAGGAACCTTTGAGTCTAGAACATATCCAATACATTCTAGGTTCAGGACAAGTTTTAAATTTCTTAGCCAATCAAAAAGATTAGGTCCCGTTAACCTATTGTGATCAAGTATGCTCGCAAAGATATTGGATGATGGTGGTTGTTGTGTGCTCATTATTATCAAAAAATTAACAGCAGAAAATAACTAGATTAATTAGTAAATATATCAAGTAATTAACCAAAATGATTATGGTCTTTTAATCAAATTGGTCCTCCCACTAACTTGGCGAATCCTACACTTCCAAAGTAGGAAATGAAAATCCTAGTTTGATGGATTTCTAGTGGGTGATTGAATTCTTATAGTCTTATTGATTATCCTTAGGCATATCCATTATTGGAATTATAATAAACTATAAGTGAGTAACTCCTTGCCCATCACATCTCATGTGAGGTTCAATCATTTATCTAGCCCCTAATGCTCAAAATCTCAAGCACATCCATTATTGATTTATTTTGCATTAGTTAAGTTGATCCCATTAAGCCAGTAAACATGCAAATAATTTTAATGTCCTCAGGCATATCCATTATTAGCCATCAACTATTTACATATTTACAACATCTCATGCTTAACAATTATTCTAAAGAAAATCTCTTAAATTAAATGCATCACATGCAAGTATTTAAAATTTCTTAAAATATTTGTCTCAATGGAGGGCCCATGAGATAATTACTTTAATTATATCATTTCCAACTTAATCATTTGTTTGGAAGATTTAGTGGTCGGCTTAATTACTATTATGGTCTCACTTTGCACATTATTCAATTAGCATGCATATATCATATACTTGCATACATTCTCATACATCTCATGCATACATGGATAAACAATTAATATGGCATGATCATGGACTTTCTAAGGGATTCAATTCTAAGCCACCAAGAATCAAATCAAGGCATTCCTAGGTGTATTTCATTCATTCATTTTACAAGAGTTGCTGAAGGAGTACATAATCAACACTTGATCTTGATTTCCTCCCACTGGTCCCACTAATGCTCTTGACCTCTTTAATCTTCTTGCAATCCAATTACATTGTAATCCTTGGCATACCAAGGTGAATTTATAATAATATGGACTTTAAAGTCCTTAAATAAATGAAATTACAACCCAAATTATTACAACACTTATAATACATGCCACTAAAATAAAATTAATTATTTTACAACCCAAAAAAAAATAAAAGAAATAAATTCAATCACATTAGTCTTTTATTGTCCATGATCTTCCATCATGCATATTAAAATTTAACAATTAAATAAAATATACATACTAAAAAATTAAATTGAATATCACATATTCAACCGAAAAATTAAGATTTGAATCTCATTCAAACAAATTTAAATTTAAAAACCTTTTCCAAATTTAATACCTTGAAAACATTTTTCAATCATTAATTGTGTGATTAAAATTCCTAATTAAACAATTTAATTAGGTATGGGCCTAAAGAGATACAACAATTGTATATTGAAGCCCAACAACCATGTGCACCTTGAGGTACCCTTCACTCTCTTGATGCCGCCACCATTGATGAATCCAACCAGCATCAGATCAATCATAATTTGATCAAATCACACAATTAAATCTCATAAACAATCCTAATGGCAAATATAGTGGCTCTGATACCAATTGAAGGAGCGGAAGCATGGTAATTGGTGTATTGGAGCATTGAATTTCAAAATTTTCTTCTAGAGTTATATGCATCATGCTACATCTCTTATGTGCCTAATTAATTTCAATGCTCAATTATATATTAAAACACTTTTAATATGTATTAGGATCTATGTTTGCTATTCAAGATTGTGAATTAACAAATTAATTCATTTAAACTCTAGTTTAAAAGAAGTGTTTGAGCACTAACCTCTTTGATGCACTATGGATGCAATTGGCACTTTTAGGAAGTACCTAGGACCCCAAGTGTTATCCCTCTAGCTTGTTCACACCAAGATCACCAATGGGCAGCCCCCAAATCAGCTTCTCAAGCCTTGCCAACCAATTATAATTTGAGTTTTTACCTGTAGAGAGGTTGTATGTGTGTATAGGACACTAGAAACAATTTCTAGCAATTTTAATTCAAAAGGAATGGAGTGATTCTCTTTGAATTGATGAGAAAGCAAGAAGAGGAGAGGGAGAGAAAAGTATGATGCCACCCTTGAGAGGCTAGAGAGAATATTAAGCTTCTTCTTTTTTTTTTTCCTTTTATAATTAGGTCATTAAGTCACTTAAACCCTATGCTGAATGTCATCACCACATTGCATCTTATTTTTAATTGACTAATCACATTAAGCCAAGTGTTAAAGCTAGACTTAATATTGACTTTGACCACCTTGCATGATAGGAAGACAAATGGCAAACTTATATGGTGCCATGTGTCACCATCTCAAGGTGCCACATGTCACCATGTGAAATGACCAAATTACCCTTACATTGTAATTTTGAGTTCTCAACCCAAAATCATTATTTCTCCTCTTCAAATCAATTTATATCAAATATAAATTAATTAATTAATCTCCATTAATTAATTTCTCACAATTAAATTCATATTTAAACACTTTAAATATAAATTTAACTTATACTATACATCCAATAACCTAGATTTGGTTTTAAACCATGCTAGGACCTTTGTACTCTTATTACAAACCAAGCCTATTTAATTAATTAATTAAACTCTTTAATTAATCATTTAAATCAAATTTTACATGGTGATTATCTTGTGTATGTGTGTGACTCACTAGGCTCATCACTAATTGGCAATGAGATATGATATTAACTCTTAATATCATCAGAACTCTTTCTTACCATAAATGATTTCTCTAAATCATTTTAGGCATCTCATAGACCATGGTTGACCTAGCATTGCATGCCATAGCCACCCAATCAGTAACAAGGAATACCTTAAATGAACCTATAATCATATGTTACCATGCACTAGAATTTCTCTATTACAAAATCCTAATTCGAGCTGCAGTCATGGTTTATGTCAAACCCTATTTGCTATGAATATTATGTTCTCTTTTAATTCCAATTCTTGATTAATTAGATTTTCTTGTCAAAAACTCTTTTCTGACTAAATCTGTCTATCCTGGCCAGGAACTTGAAATATCAAGAACTATTAAATGAATATAGGATTTTATCCCTATTTACTTAGGGCAACAAATTCCATCTTTATCAACACCAATCTCCATATATAACTTGTAGGAGCTAACACATGCCCATATACTCATACACAGTACAAGTATGAAAGTAGTATCAAACTCAAACCACCTATGTACAAGATAACTGTTTTATCTCAGGTCTAAAGATTATATGCACTAATATGATATATGATAATGCATTGACAAGAGTAAACTCCATGTGCTTGTCATATGCGTCACTAGTTCGGCCTACTTATCATGTATAAGTGCCTATCATATTTGTTATATGGCATGAGACTCACCATTCCATCTTATTTATATCTCATATAAATACCTTGGGAACAAACATGGATACAATCTTTCTGGATAAGTCATGTCCTGTGTGAAGTATCCTCGATTCTAAACCAATTTATGATACTTTATGCTAGAAATACTATCACTCATATTCTTAACAACTTAAGAATAGAATTTCTAACAAAATATCAATGGACCTTTTCTATTACACATAAATATATTATGTAAACAGAAAAGTGAAATTGCCTTTTATTAATAAAATATATACAAGATACATATTAAATGATATGCTCTAGGGCATACTACTAACATGGAGGAGAATCAGGATCTTGATAACTGGGAGGTTGAAGATGTCCCAATGCTGTTCTTTAAGTAATATATATTTAGTTACCAACAATTGATCACTTAGTCCATGGTGTCAAGTGGAACTTTGTAAATAGACCTTTTCTTATAATTAGAAATTAACAATATAACAGTGCATTTTCTAGGATTTTAAGTCCAATTGTTTGTTTTTGTTTAGCTTTTTTTCTTTGCTTAATAAAACCATTTGTTAAATTCCACTCATTTAACTGCCCTATTTTAATTTTCCTGAGGATTGATGATCAACCAAACCATAATAATCCAATTGACTCTGATATTCCTCAAATTAACTTTGAAAGACTAATAGCTGCTATGGATACTAGTGATTTCAATGAATATGAAGAATGCGTACCCTTGAGGGAAATAACAAGATGGAAAGAATCAAACGAACCAAGCCTCATGCCCTGTGGAGATGGCATGTGCACCCTTAATCTAGGAACATAGGAGAATAAGTGGGAGCTCAAGGAGATAGATAATGAAGAGATGGAATGAAGAGATGGAAGATATGATTCAGTTTTTACTGGAATTCAAGGATGCATTTTCTTGGAGCTACGATGACATGCCAGGGTTAGATCCTTAAATTGCAACTCATAAAATTCCTCTGATTCTAAGGGTAGTTCTTATAAAGCAAAAACTGAGGAGAATGGATCCTAACACACTGCTGAAGGTCAGAGATGAAATCAAAAAACAATATGACCCTGGGTTCCTAAAAGTGGTAAAGTATCCTAAGTGGATAACCAATGTAGTCCCTGTAATGAAAATGGATGGAAGGGTAAGAGTATGTGTTGACTATAAGGATCTCAATAAGGCTAGTTTAAAAGACGATTTTCCTTTTCCATATATAAACATGCTGGTTAATAATGCAGCGAGATTGGACAAATGTTTTTGCATCGATGGAGCCTCAAGGTATGATCAAATTTTAATGGATAATGCAGAGAAGGAAAAAACCACCTTTATCACTCATTGGGGGGTATTTTATTACAAGGTTATGCCTTTCGGGCTGAAGAATGCTGGAACTACCTATAACATACCATGGTCACATTATTCCATGATATGATGCATAAAGAAGTAGAGGTCTATATGGATGATATGATTATTAAGTCTAGAGGAGCAGAAAGTCATGTACAGGTGTTGAGAAAAGTATTTTAAAGGCTGAGGAAATAAAACCTAAAACTAAAACCAGCGAAGTGTGTGTTCAGTGCAAAGTTGGGAAAACTATTGGGCTTTATAGTTAGTGAGAAGAGGATAGAAATTGACCCAGATAAATTTAGAGTTATTCAAGAAATGCCATCCCCAAAGACAGAAAGGGATGTGCATAGTTTCCTAGGAAAATTAAATTACATATCTAGGTTTATCTCTAATCTCACAGCCAAAGTCGAGCCAATCTTCAAGTTGCTAAAAAATAATACCACCACATAATGGGATGAAGCTTGTCAAGAGGCCTTCAAAAAGATCAAATAGCATTTGCTAAACCCACCTATCTTGGTTCCTCTGATAGCTGGTAGACCATTAATCTTTTATATGGTGGTCCATCAAGCATTTATGAGTTGTGTCCTGGGATAGCATGATGATACGGGAAGAAGGGAAAGAGCCATTTACTATCTGAGCAAAAAATTCAACGAATGAGAACACGATACTCATTTGTAGAAAGAACTTGTTGTATGCTAGCTTGGACAGTGAACCGACTCAAGCATTACATGCTAAACTACAAAATGTGGCTCATCTCCAGAATGGATCCAATTAAGTATGTCTTTGAAAGCTCGTTCATACCTGTGAGAATAGCAAAGTGGCAAGTCATACTCTCATAATATGTCATTGTCTATATGATGAGGAAGGCTATGAAAGGACGCGTGATAGCAGACCTCTTAGCGAAAAATCCAATTGATGATTATGAGACTCTAGATTTTGAATTCTCGAATGAGCATATCAATGCAATAAGTGAGAAAACTGAGGGCAAGATGATATATAGAAGATGCATTTCAATGGGGTAGTTAACCTCTCTAGTAATGGGATTGGGGAAATAATAATATCTCTAAATGGGAAAAATTTCCTAGTGACAGTAAAACTGAGATTCAAATGCACCAATAATGTCACAGAATATGAGGCCTGTGTGAGCGGTTTGCAAGCTGCTATTAAAATGAAAGTAAAGAAATTGGAGTCATATGGAGACTTAGCCTTGATAATCTACCAAGTAAAGGGAGAATGGCAATGTAACACTTCTCACCAGTTTATAGTGTAGCTGAGTAAGGCGTGCTACATTCGGTGCCGGAGCACCCTATCCTGTCTTATCTTGTACAATATTAATTTAATGTCTATTTACTTATATTATCTCACTTGTAGAAATATTTTTTTTTTGTCCCATTATGGAGACTCAAACAGAGCCTTTTCTATTTTAGTAGTGCATGGTGGGTTTACTTAATTTACCTGTTCAAAATACACATCCATATCACTTTTCATAAATCATGTCATATCATCATAATGCTTATACTCATTTCAAGTAAATAAAATACTACATTTCATTCATATATAATTAAGTATAATATTTACAATTTATTTACAATGAAAAATAATTTATATCATTTAATTACATACAATACCAAAATACAGAATTTAACTATACATGAGCCCTACCCAAAATAACAGTCTGAGGTGACAACCCCTCTGTAGCAGATCTGATAAATCCTAATCTAAGCTCTATTGCTGCTGCTATGGGTCTCCTATACCTACAAAATGGAAAAACCAACGCGCCAAGCATAACGCTTAGTGGTGCATAAAAGAAAGGAAAAATAACTAAACAATTTAAAATAATTATTTCACGTATAACCTTATAAATAAATATTAATTTTCATGTATTTAAAATCTTTTACATGTTTTCTTGAACTTTGGAAGTAAATAAGCTAATAGGGATCTTTTCTGTGCATATACCTTATATTCAGTCTTATAAAATTTATATTAATGATTTTCTCATATACTTATATATATATATATATTTATGGCTTATTGCTATTATATGTGCCCAAGTAACCTATGGCAGACTATAAAGACTGGATACACTGGAGTATACTAGTTAGACATCCATATGTCTACCCAGTATACAATGGTCATGTCAGGCACTAGGCCAGTGGGCAGGCATAAGCCAGTAGTGATAATAATAGGCACTATGGCCATCGGGCAAGCATAAAGCCAGTAGAATAATCATCTTAGACATATGTTGTCTGTCAATGATTATCCTTGTGGGCAGTACTGCAATATGTAGTCCCTAATTGGTATACCAATCGACCCATACTATATAAGTAAGTCTAGGTACACTTTGGGCAAATTAATATTATTAAGTATTTATTAACATTTTCATGTTACTTATGATGGGAAACATATGTTATACATGCATATTCATGTCACTTTATGTTTAACAATTCATTTTGATTAACTTCATATCATATAACAAGTAATTTTTATGAAGCTTTCTCAAGGTCCACATTTGATATCTTAACTTTACCTAACAATTTAGTCAAGATGTGGCCACTGTTTGGCCATACATCCTTCATGGGAGTTGTTCCTCTATGTGTTATCTTTGTTTTCCCTTTTAAATCATGTTATTTAAAGTTTTAGAACTCAAGTTCTAGTCAAATAACCATAACTGGTTCATTGTCTCTTTCTGAGTCCAAAATTAGGCAAATTGTGGAGTCTGTCTTAGTCTAATTAATTAGACCTATTATAGTCATTTTTGGGCTTAAGGTTCTTCATAGAAGTTGTTACCCTATGTCTTATAGTCACTCAAAAATTTTATTTACAATTTTTTCAAAGTTTGTAGAATTAATTATAGCTAAATCACTGGCCTGGACTCATGTGCCCTGTGTCTTCAGGGTCCATGTTCAGGTCAGTAGTTTTGACCTCTATTTTAGGGTTCTTATGTTCATAGTTTGAAGACCATGTCTAAAATAAAGTTGGAGCTCTATTTCTTAGGGTTCCAAATCAGTATGGCTCATCCCAATTAGAGTTTCCTAGTGGGAGATATGACTTAAAGTCTGTTCTGGGGTCTAGTGTAGTTTGGTCAAACTCCAGGTTTTGATGTGCTAAATTTTTCTAATCATTTGACCTAGTTTCTTTGGGTTCTGGGTTTTAGTCAAAAGACCAATATTATAGACCTATGTCCTATAAAAATTTTTCCATTAGTTTCAATTGCATTTGGATTTTTGTAGACTAAGTTATGGCCATTTTGCCAAAACTGGTCGGGTGGTCTATGTCCAGGAAATTCTGGACATAATTGATTCTGGTCAATTTGGTGACCTAACTTGGGTCAGTAATTTCATTTGGTTAGAGGCATTTCTGGGCTTGGTGTTCTCAATGAAAGTTGTAGTCCTTTATCTAATCTTTCCAATGGTATAAAATTCAGGTCATTTGGACTTGTCTAGAAGGAGTTATGTCCTTTATTTGGTTAATTTTCTGGACTCAGGATTTGGTTAGCCTGATTGGGACAATAATTAGGTCAAGATTTGGACAGAATTTGGGCATGGTTTCTTTATGAAAAATAGGGTATTTTGAGTCTAATTTCACCTCCAATTGGCCTTATAACAATTAGAGCCACACAACTTTAGTTATAACTCAAACAGTATACTGGACTCATAGGTCCAAATTCCTACATAAGAGAAGCACTCCTAATATTCATTCCTCCTTACTCCCAAACTACAATTTATCATTCATAGCACTTCAATTAGGCAGAAATATTCTCAACAACATCAATTTCATACTTCATCTAGGGCTATCGAAATTCAAGGGTTTCTTTCCTCAAGGTTTTCTTTTTAATTTCATGAAATTTATACTTAACTAAATATGTTTTTGTTGTTTACTGAAGAGAGAGAGATGGATTAGTGCACTAACCTCTTTGGTGACTTGATAAACTTCACTTCTACCTCTTCTTATGACTATCAATAACTTCCTTATGATGTGGTGAGTAATTTTTGTGAAGACAAATTAGGGTTTTAAGGTAAGAAAATGAGAGAAATCAAGCTTGTGGAAACAAAAATGATGGAGAGAGCTTAATGTCACACCCTACCCCTCTGTAAGGCATAACATTATCCCGTAGTATACCTAATGAATTACCAACTTCATCTACTGATAACCCATTAAATACACTACAAGGGATTTTAAAACTTTTCTTACTTCTTTTTACAGTGGTGAGCACAATTTACTGGTGTTAAAAACTTTTTTGAACTGAAGTGAAACAGCTAACACAATTGGATTATTAGTGACTTCTGTAAAAATTTTGGCAGAGTGCCATCTGTATTTTGGATAAAACAGTTCTTCAAAAAACCTGTAAAAAGCACTTCAATATTTTTCTCAATCTCAACTCCAACAGTTAAACACCACAATATATTTCTCAACTCAAATCCCCAATAGTTTTTCAAAGACTGAGATAAAAGAAATACAGTACAAATTTTACAAGCCAAAATAACTCATAATTTATTTTACAACTTTAATGTACAATTTTAATTTATAACTGCTCAAAACCAAGAACAATATATACATACAGTGAACATACATTATAGTACAAAATGCAAAATGTGGTATACTAAATATACCCGATAATCTCTCGCTAAATGCACTAGCAGCCTAGTCTGCTGCCCTGTCCGTCTGTCTACCTGCGACAGCAATGAAAAGGTATCGCTGAGACAATGCCTCAGTGGTGCACAACATTAACCAAATACAACTTTAAATCACAATTCATAAATCATAGAAATGATGGATATGTAAAACCATAGTTAAATTCAAGACAATGAATGTCATAAGGAATTTAACACAATATCACAATAAATCTCAGTAATCAAAACATAGTTAAATTCAAAAGACAGTGAATGTCAATAAGAATTTAAACTCCATTTCACAAATTATCAAAGCTCATAATAACACAATTTAGTCAAATAATTTAAGAATACAGTGTTGCCAAATCATACACAACTTAAGCCATGACATAATTTTCCGATCAATGCCACGTTATACACCATGACAAAGCAATCACAACCCCACTAATTGAAATCAATGAGGAAGGAAGCTAGCTATATAATGAGTACTCATCGGATCTACAACCTCAACTGGTAAACCAGAGAGGGAGAAAAATAAACGATCACAACCCCATAAATGGAGAAGGAATGATGTGATACTGTCATGCTAAGTGTGAACACAACATCAATTCCAAACATTTTATTCAAATGATTCATGAGAATCCAATAAATTTCCAAAGTCATAATTTCATTCACAAAATGGCAACATAATTCATAATTAACTTCAATTTTCACAAATCACACTAAATCAATTTTTTCACAGTTTCAAACCATTTACAATGCTTTTCAAGCAATAAGTATCCATTCAACACATTTCCAAAATTGAAAACAATAATATACAAATAGTCATAATTTATTTCAATTGAAAAATTCAAAAGAAATAACTGTTGTGCACAAACCTCTGATAACTGTCTCCTGGCCTTAACTCAATGTTTCCTTCCCTTTCCCTGAGTCTTTGCTAGCTGAGAAACACAATTTGAAGTGTTTCAGTTCTCATTTAAACTATCTCTAACTATAATGCTTGATAATTAATTCACTGGATTCTATTACTTGCTTAGTCAGCCTAATATGTCGACTCTCGATGCATTCTAGGTAAATTAGGTTTTAATGTTACTAATATGTCACATTCGATAGTCTTTTAGGGTTGGTATATGTTACCAAATTCATTTCCATGTATATTGCGTTTTATTGCAACTTGCTGGATTCCGGGATACTAGTTTGACCTAGCCGGACGACCTAGTTCCCTCGATTTTCGAGTTTCGGTCAAAACTACAAACTTGTAGATCTATGTCTTATTGCACGCGGGGCAAAATTTCAGGTCATTCTGAGTTATGTAGACCAAGTTATGGTCATTTTACTATTGCTGGTCAAAATGCATCAAAATTGGTCACTTTAGGTCATTTTAGGTCATTTTTGGTTCGGCCAGTTTTTGGACCCGAATTTGTGCAAGCTGTTTGACTTGCTTATGGTCATTTCTGGGTTTTGGTGTCTTCATAAGACTTGTAGATATGGGTATTAACTATTCATTTTCAAAATTTCAGGTCAATTGGACCTGTTTTGAGTGAGTTATGGCCTAAACACTAACTGCTGCCCAAATAGTAAATTTTCAGTCCCTAATTGCACTAATCTGGATTCGGTCATTTTTCAAGTTACCTTACAAGCAGTATTTTGGCAAGCTTCCTTCATGAAAGTTGGCACATTTTGTGCCTAGTTTCACCTCCAATTGGTTTCATACCAATTGGAGCCACACACTTAAAGTTCTAAGCCCAAAACACAAACTGCCTTATTGCATTTCTTTCATACACATCAAGGATCACTTTTAACACTTACCAAACTCAACATTCAAGCCAATTTTGGTTGTACCATAACCTAAACATAATTCACAACATATTATAGGTCATTTTGGCAGCTTACAATTACATTCAATGTGCACCATTTAGTACAGAATTTTTCAAACCCAATTTACAACAATTCAATCACCTAACCATAACACTTTTACATGTCCAACCTCACACCATCATACATACACTCAAACTGTCATAACCACTATCACAATTCAACATTATTATTCCATAAACCAAGCATGAATTCCAGCATTCTTCAAGAGTTAACAAACTGCCGCAATGGTATACCTTCATAATTGCCTTCAAACTCAAATTTTTCACTTGGTCACCATTCCATATACATGAAGTTAACTTACCAAAACTTTGAATCACATTAGTCAAAGTTAATTCTCCACAATACATGTAATAATATTTCATTTAGTGTACAATCCGATGGCTGTCCATTTAGACAATCACGCATACAATTCCAAATTCAACAAAAATTTCCAATTCAAGTGTTCAATTTAACATACATCAATAATTAACCTACTAAACTTTGATTTACTTTAATCAACACTAATACCCATCAAATGCATGTGAAAATAATTCAAGTTCTTAAATTGCCATTGCTGCCTAAACTAGTGCATAATAACAATTCACCAAAATCTCAAAATTTCTTCATCAATTCAATGATCTCAAGCTTCCCATAAACTTTACTTAAGAAATAAATCAATTTAAACACTTACCTATTATTGAGGCTTGTTAAATCATCACCAAACTCCCTTGATTTTAGTATCTACTTCTTCCTTGTGAGGTGGGGATCAAGATTAGTGAAGAAACTTTGGTGTTTGGGTTGGAAATGGAGGAGATTAGGAAGCTTTCAACAATGCGGCCATGGAGGATTTTGGAAGCTTTTCATTTCGGCAATGGTGGTTTTGAAAGGTTGAAGATGAAGTATAATGGGTATACATCTGCCCACTTAGTGAATATTTTAATCCATAGTGCTCCACTCATCCTAATTTAACTATATTATATGTTTTAAATGTTAATTACCCAATTTGAACCCCATTTTTGCTATTTACATTAGGTACCACTAAATTAATTTTTCATTATATTTTCCAGATGTAATATTATTTATTTTTAATGGATATTTAGGTCAAAAGACAACTCGGGGTGTCAAATGACCACAATGCCCCTATTCGGGTTGCATTCCCAATTTTTCGGTAACATCGGATTTTATCCGTTTTTCGATTTCTCACTTTTCTTTGTACTAATTAATTAATTTTTGTCTCATATTTCTAATGGTATTTATACTTCAATTGATGTCTCTTTAAGTTCTAAAAATAATTTCCAGGATTCCGCGTAATGCAGGGTTAGTCAACGGTCCACGCCGTGACTTCCCGGTGTGGTCACCGATCGCTAGGGTTCTCGGCTCACTTGACTTGGTTACATTTCTTTGCTATTATTTTTTCTTTATTTTTCTTGTATTTTCTTTTCTTGTATTTCATTATTTTATGTCTCCTCACTCATATCGAAGTGTAGTTCTAGGCATTCTAGCTGTCCGGACAACACTAGTCATTAGAACAGTAGAACGCACTACCGAGCATAGGGGTGTTACACTTAATGGATGGTTCGGCCATGGTGCTTGAGGGAAGAAGATGATTAGTTCTTAAATGAGTTTTTGTCTTCTTTTAAGCCCTTCTTATCCCTCTTGTGAATTTGTTAATTTCCGATTGGTTCTAAATTTTTAAATGATGTCATATGACATCATAAATGTAAATTATTTATTTATTCCTTTTTCTTTTCTTATTTTCCTTTACAACATTCATCATTTAAATTTATTTTTGATATTTTTAATCTATTTTATTTTGATTGAAATTTAGGTCAAATTTCAACTCTGGGGTTGAAATGAGAAAAATGCCCTCCATTATGCTTAGCGGTCATTTTTGGTTTGTACCGATAATAAAATTTTCCTAAATTTTCTTTGACATTTCTAATGTCATTTATACTCCAATAAACCTTTAATTAAGTCCTAAAAATTATTTTCCTAGGGTTCCTCGTGGGTCTGGGGTCAGCAACTGTCTCTGCAGTCACTTCCCGGTGAGGTCACCCATCACTGTACCCCTGGCTTGTTTAACTCATTTGCAATTTATTTCTTTTATTTTTCCTTAATTTTTCTTGGTCTTTATTCAGTCAATTTACGCCTCCTCACTCTAGTTTGAGTGTAGTTCCAGACATCCTAGCTGTTCGAATAGATGTTAGTCATCGGAACAGTAGAATATATGGACTACCTAAAGTAAGGGCGTTACAGGCAAATCATGAAGGAGCGGAAACATGAAAATTGTTAAACTAGAACATTGAATTCAAAAATTTTCTTCTAGGGTCTCATGCATCATGCAATATTCATTATGCACCTAATTGATTTCAATGTTCAATTACATATTAAAATACTTTTAATATGTATTAGGATCTACATTTGCCATTTAAAATTTTTAAATTAACAAATTAATTCATTAGAACCCTAGATTAATACAAGAACATGTGCACTAACCTTTTAATGCACTATAGATGTGATTGGTACCTTTAGGAAGCACCAAGGACCTCAAATGTTGTCCCTCTAGTTTGTCCACACTAAGATCACCAATGGCAGCCCCTTGAACTGCTTCTCAAGCCTTGCCAACCAATTAGAAATTAGGGATTTCCCTTTAGAGAGGTTGTGGATGTATATAGGACACTAGAAATAATTTCTAGCAATTTTAATTCAAGAGAATATGGGCAATTCTCTTTGAATTAATAAGAGATGAAGAAGAAGAGAGGAGAGGAGCTTTATGGGTGGCGGCACACAATGAGAAAAATTAGAATGTTCTATTTTAGTTTTCATTCTTTCCCTTTTATAATTAGGTCATCACTCAAAACCCTTGTCATATATCATCTTCTGATTGCATCTTAGTTTAATTTACTTAATCACATTAGGCCAAGTGTCAAAGCTAGATTTAATCTTGACTTTGATCATCATGTATGATTGGAAGACATATGGCAAGCTTATATGGTGTTATGTGTCACCATCTCATGGTGCCATGTGTCACCATCTCATGGTGCCATGTGTCACCTGTGAAATGACCAAAATATCCCTGTGTCTTAATTTTGAGTTCTCAACCCAAAATAATTATTTCTCCTCTTCTAATCAATTTATATCTATTATAAATTAATTAATTAATCTCTATTAATTAATTTCTCATAATTAAATTCATATTTAAACACTTTAAATATAAATTTAACTTATACTATATATCCAATAACCTAGATTTGGTTAGAAGCCATACTAGGGACTTTGTAATCTTATTGCAAACCAAACCTATCTAATTAATCAATTAAACTCTTTAATTAATTAATTAAATCACATTTAACTTGGTGATTACTTATGTATGTGTGTGACTCACTAGGCTCATCACTAATTGGCAATGAGATATGATATCAACTCTTAATATCATCAGAACTTTTTTTTACCATAAATAATTTCTCTAAATCATTTTAGGCACCTCATAGACCATGGTTAACACTTAGCATAACATGCCATGGCTACTCAATTAGTAATAAGGAATACCTTAAATGAACCTATAATCATATGTTACCATGCACTAGAATCTCTCTGTTACAAAATCTCAATTCGAGTTAGAGTCATGGTTTATGTCAAACCCTATTTGCTATGAATATTATGTTCTCTTTTAATTCTAATTCTTGATTAAAAAGATTTTCTCATCAGAAACTCTTTTCCGATTAAATTTGTCTATCCTGGCCAGGAACTTGAAACATCAAGAACAATTAAATGAATATAGGATTTTATCCCTATTTACTTAGGGTAACAGATTCCATCTTGATCAACACCTATCTCCATATATAACTAGTAGGGGCCAACACATGCCCATATACCCATACACAGTGCAAGTATGAAAGCAGTATCAAATTCAAACTACCTATATATAAGATAATTGTATTATCTCAGGTCTAAAGATTATATGCACTGATATAATTTATGACAATGCATTGATAAGAGTAAACTCCACGTGCATGTCATAAGTGTCACTAGTTCGGCCTACTTATCATGTATAAGTGCCTATCATGTTTGTTATATGGCATGAGACTCACCATTCCATTTTATTTACATCTCATATAAATAACTTGGGAACAAACTTGATTACAATCTTTCTGGATAAGTCATGTCCTTACTGTGAAGTATCCTTAATTGTGAACCAATTTATGATACTTTGTGCTAGAAATACTGTCACTCATATTCTTAACAACTTAAGAATAGAATTTCTAACAAAATATCAATGGACCTTTTCTATTACACATAAACATATTATGTAAACGAAAAAGTGAAAATGCCTTTTTATTAATAAAACATGTACAAAATACATACTAAATGATATGCTCTAGGGCATACTATTAACAAACCAAAGAACCAAAACTAGTCCCATATTAGAAGTATCTCTTAGAATTGATCAAGAAGTTTGAAGAAATATCCTTCACTCATTTGGGTCATGATAAAAACCAGTTCACAGATGCCTTGGCCATATTAGTAGTCATGACTTAAATGGAGGAGGAGCAAAAAGTGCAGTTGTTGTAGATAAAAGCTTGAGGTGAGCCTACAAACTGCGTTATGATCGAAGAACAGATTGATGGTAAACCCTAGCATCATGATATTTATAAATACATTAAAACTAGAGAATATCCTTCAGGAGCAAGTAGAAACGGAAGGAGAATGATTAGGAGGTTAGCATTAAGGTATTTCCCCAGCGGTGAAATCCTATATAAAAGAAACTTCCATGGAGAATTATTGAGGTGTGTGGATGTAAATAAGGCTAAAAGGATTTTTTTTGAAACTCATGAAGGGAACTGTGCCACCCATGCCAATGGACACATGATGGCTAAGCAAATTTTACGGCAAGGATACTATTGGACAAACTTGGAAAAGGACTGTATTAAATACTTCCAAAAATATCACAAGTGTCAAATTTATGCTGACAAGATAAATGTCCCACCTCATCAACTTTTAAATTTGGTAGCTCTGTGGCTGTTTGCAATGTGGGGCATAGATGTTATTGGCCCAATCTCTCCGAAGGCTTCCAATGGTCATAGGTTCATTTTGGTGGCCATTGATTATTTTGCTAAATGGGTTGAAGCTACCTCATATACCCATGTCACTCAAAATGCATTCGTGAAGTTTCTCAGGAATAACACCATCTGTAGATATGGCATCCCCAGTGAGATTATTACTAACAACGCTAAGAATTTGATTAGTTCAAATGTCCAGAAGCTATGTGACTAGTACAAGATCCGTCACCTCAACTCTTCGCCCTATCGACCTGTAACATCCTTATTGTAGCAATTCCGTACATTCTACTGTTTCGGTGATCGGTGTTGGTCCAAACAGCTAAAACGTCTGAAAAAATATTTAGACTAGAGTGAGGAGTCATAAATAACTCAAATAATGGTAAGAAAAATTTAGAAAAAATTTTAGAAATAAAATACAACCAAGTTAAATGAGCCGGTGCCCTAACGATGGGTAACCCAGTGGAAAGTTGCTATTTTCACAGCTAAAAGCCCTAAACCCAGGGGAAAATTCATGAAATAATTTTTAGAACTCCAGAGAAGAGTCATTGAGGTTTCTATGGCATTAGAATGCCAAGAAAAGGCTTAGAAAAATTTTTCAATTGGTACACACGATTTTGTCTCAGTAAGCCAAACGGAGGGCATTTTGGTCATTTCGTCTTCGGAGATGATTTTTGGCTGACTTGTCCAGTTAAGTAAATAATTATTATAACATAAAATGTGAATAAATATAGCTAAAAATTTAATTAAAAATGAGTAGAAAAGAAATAGAAAGAAAATGAAGGAAATTTGGAATTATGACATCACATAATGTCATTAAAATGCCCCCACCCAATCATATTGTGACACCTATCTATGAACTTAATTAAAAGTATAAAATGGGCAAAAAAATTGAAGAAAACAATTTGCTTCTTCCCTTTTCCATTTCCAACCGAACCCATGTCTCTCTTTCCCTTCATGGATGCTTATTCTTCTCACTAGATTTTCCTTGTAAATACACCATAAAACTTCTACCTTCCTTTATAAAAACTAGATATTACATCTTGAGCATGTGTTTGGCTGCCAATAAAAGCCAAGAAAGTGAAGGAATTTGGAGTGAAAAAATTCTGCTCACAAAGTTAGTGACTAATCTCTCTTCCTTTCTTTCAATACATGTTTAAGGACTTGATTTAGATTAGGAATTGCAAGAAATTGAAAAAAAAAATAATAAGTTATGCACCCCTCTAATTTCGGTAGCCTTATGGTACCTTAGGGTATCAAGGATAAAATTGAATTGTAGTTGTAAATGGAAGTAATTGAACATGAATTTGATGGATTAATGCATTGATTGTGTGTGTATGAAGAATTGTAGTTGTTGGAGTTAGGGTTTGGGGCACAAAATTTGGATTTTTCTCATGTGTTGGTCAATGGAAGTTCTAATGGTCAATTAGTAACTATTTGGTTGAGTATAATGAGAAATTGAAGTGAATTGTAGCTTTAGATTTAAGGTTGGGTGTGCTGCCTTGGGTGACTTACAGGTCTGGATGTGAGTCCTGCAAGTTTGGACAGCTATAACTTGAGTTGTGTAGGTTCAATTGGTGCAAGGCCAATTGAACATGAAATTAGACACATAATGGCACAACTTTGATAAAGGAATCCTATCCAGAAAACAAATTTAGGATGCCCTAAAATGTTACCAAATCCGAGTAACACACATTCTGTCTGGGCAAAATGACCAAATGAACAGTGTTCAGTCATTTAGTCATAACTCAGTGTATAAATGTCTAATTGACCTAAAATTTATATCAATGGAAAGCTTAGACAATTTAGAACAACTTTTATATAGAACACAAACTCAAATTTTGGACTTAACCAAATGAAATTGCTAGTTAAAGTTGAACTACCAAATCTGGCAGAACCAAAATTGCCCAGAAATTCTGGGTAAAGGCAATCCGACCAGTTATGTTGAGATAGCCATAACTTGAGCTAGAAAACTCCAAATGGGTTATTCAAAAAGTGAAATGTAACTAGACACAATAATGAACAACTTTGATGAAGAACATTTGGCTAAATTCTCACTGTAGAATGGCCTAATGGAACAGTGAACTCTAACACCCAAAACTGAAATTTTTTATTTATTCTCCATTAGTTAGAAGTATGAATTGGCAACTAATGCCAACACTTTTGGGAATCAAAATGTGGTAATTTCATGTAATTAGAACTCATGTAACTATTATATATAAGAAAATCAATATTTTGACTTAAATGGTAAAATGAATAGTAATCTTACATGTTAAACACAAAAATTTAATCAAGAATTTTGTAATATGCCCTAGTAGACCTAGTAAGATTGGGTTGGATAGGTTGGCATGCCAATAAGGTTCGGATAGCAGTACTGCATATGGCATCACGCCATTCTGTGAATTATGGCTTAAGTGGCTATTCAGTGATTTTATGGTTTTTAGCCATTCTGATATTGTTGTGATACTTGGCCTTGTGCCTAATATTTATTACAGCTCATTAGCTGTTCTGTTGCACACCGGGAGACACCTTGTGACCGATGGTGTGACTGCCCGAGGTACTTGGTATCCAGTGTCAGTTTATCCATTTATCTAGTCCAGTCATCTAGTATAGGTTACTTGGACAACCAAAAATAGAAGTTTATAAATTTAATTAAATAATTGATATAAACAATAACAAATTAATAATACTACAAATAAGTACTAGAAATTGTCCGTATGGAAAACCAACATACACTCTGCATGCTTGTTCCATTTTAGTTCTTTTTATTTTATTATTGGCACCACTAAGCAGTATTGCTTAGCGCATTGCTTTTGCCACGCGTAGGTTCTGGAGAGATTGATAGAGAGCCCAGCAGACCACAGACTGGGTGAGGCCACAGATCTGCATAGTATACGTGTCACCTCACAAGCTATAGTGCATTGGTAGGATACTAAGTCCCATTTTGGTATTTTATACTCTTTGTACTTTATAATTAAATTTTTATTTTATCATGTATAGATGAAACCCATGTAATATAATTTTGTATGAATGTCAGTATTTGTAAATTTGTAATTATAAATGAAAATTGAGTATTTATTTATGTTTTGAGATGTAAAATGAGTGAATGACAAATGGAATAATTTTTGAGAATTGATGAGAAAATTGGGAGTCGTGAAATTGAATAACTTTTGGAAGTGTTTTTCACAGGTTCCGAAGAATTATTTTCTCCACTTTTAGCCGGTACTCTGCCGGATTTTTTTATAAAATTTTCGGAACCTCAAATTAATTTATAATTTCAATAAATGATCTAAATGAGATCAATTTAAAAAATTCACTTAATAATTATAAATAAATAAATCAAGAATGGATAATAATAAATGAGATAAAATATGGTATTCCGGCACACTGTGTGGCATATCTTGCTCGGCTATACTGTAGACAGGTAAGGGATGTCACACGACCCCAAATGAATGGGGCCGTGGAAGTTGCTAATAAGAATCTAAAACGGATTGTAAAGCCCTCACTTTAAGTAGTTCTGTGCATTCTATTGTTCCGGCAATAAATGTCTGATCAGACAGCTAAAATGTCTAGAACTACACTTAAACTAGAGTGAGGAGACATAAATTGATTGAATAAATACCAAGAAAAATTAAGCAAAATAAAAAAAATGAAATACCAATAGGTTAAAGGAGCCGAGATTTTAGCAATGGGTGACCTTACAGGAAAGTAGCTATGGGTCCAGTTGCCAACCCCAGGCTTGTGAGAAACCCTATAAAATAATTATTTGGGATTTAATTAAAGGATTTATGAGGTTTAGATGAAAACAAAAATGTCAAGGAAATACAAGAAAATTTATGCCAATCAGTAAAGACAATTATAATATGAGGAATGCAATGAAGGGCATTTTGGTTATTTCACATAAAGAGTGAATTTTTGACTAAAATGTCAATTAAACTAAGTGCAAATTTATGTAATAAAATATGATGGAATTTTAATGAAGATTTAAAAATA
This sequence comes from Hevea brasiliensis, assembly GCF_030052815.1. Classification (NCBI taxonomy): domain Eukaryota; kingdom Viridiplantae; phylum Streptophyta; class Magnoliopsida; order Malpighiales; family Euphorbiaceae; genus Hevea; species Hevea brasiliensis. The sequence continues at coordinate 37,186,975 of NC_079499.1, read as the reverse complement.
AATGTATAATGGAAAGAAGAAAAGAAAAGGAATAAAAATTTAATGCTAATTATGATCTAAGCATGACAAGATAATGACCTGGTTCGCTAGTTTTACAGCTCCGCAAGTGTACGGATCGCTAACAAGTAATAAAGTGATGAATAAACTATCGTTCTCACGAGGAATTTGATTAGTAAGAACCAATCTACACTGTAATTTTGACTGTTTAGGCTATCAAATACTGAGAGAATGAAGGTTATTTATTTTAAACACTAGAATGATAGACTTAAAACAAAATGATCTATTTTGAAACAATTTCGAAATTAAGATTTCACACTTGAATCTTACTATGGATGTTATCTTGTTTATTTACTAGATTGAGAATCAATTGCCTTGATGGAAATTAGTCCTAAGGTACCCTAAGTCCTCTCTCAAGGCACCTAGGGTGTGTTTTAATTAACTTAAACCTGACTTTCGTAGCGATCGAATTAATTAAAACCCTTTAAGATCTTTGGCCAATTTTGAAGTTCCACAAAGGTATCAGCCTATGTCTATGTCAGAATTCCTAGGTTGAAAATCTTGATTTTCTAATATTAATCTTCATCTGTCAGTCCTTTAATTAATATCTATAATCAATACTAAGTGGGTACCAACACATAGCATGCATTAAGATCACAAGAAATTAAATCAAGAAATAAATCTCAAATCCAATAAATAAAACTTAATATTTATCCATAATAATGAGTACAAGCATTACTCTCCCAATTCCAGAATATGAAAACTACTCACTCATGGTGAGTTTAGCAAACATCATGATAAAAAGGTAAAGATAGTAAAAAGAAATGATCTAGAAGAAATAAAACAGTAAAAATCCATTTAAGGAAATGGAATGAAAGAACCGAAGAGGGTTTACAGCTTTGATCTTGTGAAACTTCGACTGGAAAACTACTCTTGATACTAATATTCTTCTCCTTAAGACTGCTGGAGAGAGTGCAGAAGCGATTCTGCTTTGAAACTCCTAAAAAGTGCTGTAAAAGGATTGATCCCCCCCCCCCCCCCCTCCTCTCCCTCTTCTTGATGTTTTCTGCTTCTATTTATAATAGTTGTTCTAGGGTTAGGTCATTTTGAGTCCAAAAAGCCTTAGGAGTCTAATTTGAATGTGTAAACAAGAGCGAAAATTCGAGTTAGAAAACTGGCTGCTGCATGGTACATGGCTCGTGTGTCACTACACGGCCTTGGGCTGTGTAACTTACTGGAGCGGAATGGCAGAGTCTTGCATTGGCACAGAGACTTACACGGGTCTGCGTTGGCTACACAGGCCTGGGCACATGACCCGTGTACTTTTGTTCTCAGGAAATTCTTCAAGCTTGTGCCCGGTAGAGACTTACACGGGTCCCTACAGATTACACAAGTCCAATTACATGACCCGTGTACTATTGTTCCTCCATTGGGTCTCTAGCTTTCATCTGGCAGAAAGTTACACGGGTCCGTGGCTTTGCTTATACAACCTGTATACTTTGTATCAGCAATAATTCTTAGTCTTTTGACCTTTCCAAGTTTCCTTCTGGACTCCTATGCCCTGGGGCTTCACCCAAACACCTAAAATGATGCAGAAAATATAGAATTAAGGGCTTGACAATAGAAATTACAAAAACTAATGAAATTAACTACTATGCATGAGATTACTTACCTAAATGTTATGAGATAGAATACAAATGTGCTTAAAAACATCTATACAATTCAAGTGTATCAAATACCCCTAAACTCAAACTTTTACTTGTCCTTAAGCAAAACGAAGCTTTGTATTAAAATGCATTTTAGGGGATAACTTAGGAATATAACCAACAATTCAATAAGCACATAATTGAACTCCTCCAATCCTTCATACTATTTACCCTTTTTCAAGGCATAAGGGTTTTAATAGCTGCCTGTTTGGAACTTCACCTGCTTTCATGGTGTTTCACCTAATTATATTAATAAGTCACAAATAACCTGTTTTATTAGGATAGACTTGAGAAACACTTACTGCCCCAAATTTTGAAGGAACGGAAGGGTGAAAAACACAAGTTTATACCATTGAATTCAAAATTTTCACCTAGGGTCACATGCATCATGCAAGATTTATTTTTATCTATTTGATTTCAATGATAAACAATATATTAAAACTCTTTTAATATGTTTTTGGATCTGTATTTGCCATTTAAGATTTTAATTAGATTAATTTTAGAACCCTAGATTAAATCAAGAACAAACACACTAACCTCTTGATGCACTGCAGTGTATTTGCGCCTTTGAGATTCGTCTTTAGGACACCAGATGTTGTCCCTCTAGCTTGTCCACACCAAGAACAACTAAGGGAGCCCTTGAAGAGCTTCTAAAGTTTTTTCTATTATTTAGAAAATCAAGTTCTGCCTTTTAAGAGATTAAAGATGTAAATAGGACACTAGAAATGATTTCTAGTATTTTTAATTCAAGAGATTGTTTGCTAATCTCTTGGAATGAATGAGATATAAAGAAGAAAAGAAGGGAGAGGCAGCGAAGGGGTGGCGGCACCTTTGGGAGCAGCAGCTTGTGTGTTTTATTTTTTCATAACAATACTTATATAGCTAGGTCACCACTTAAACCCTTGCCACATGTCACCCTTTGATTGGTTCTAGGTTTAATTGACCCAATCACATTGTGCCAAGTGTCAAACCTATATTTAATATTAATTTTAATCATCCTACATGATTAAAAGACATTTGGCAAGCTTATGTGTAATGCCATTTGTCACCATCTCATGGTGTCACATGTCACCCTGTGAAATGACTAAAATGCCCCTGTGTCTTAATTTTGAGTTCTTAACCCAAAATAATTATTTCTCTTCTTCTAATCAATTTATATCAAATATAAATTAATTAATTAATCTCTATTAATTAAATTTCTCATTAATTAAATTCATATTTAAACACTTTAAATATAAATTTAACTTATACTATACATCCAATAATCTAGATTTGGTTTCAAGTCATGCTAGGGACTTTATAATCTAATTGCAAGCCAAACCTATTTAATTAATCAATTAAACTCTTTAATTAATTAATTAAATCATATTTAATTAGGTGATAACTTGTGTATGTGTGTGACTTACTAGGCTCATCACTAATTGGCAATGAGATATGATATCAACTCTTAATATCATCAGAACTCTTTCTTACCATAAATGATTTCTCTAAATCATTTTATGCACCTCATAGACCATGGTTAACACCTAGTATAACATGTCATGGCCACCCAATTAGTAATAAGGTTTACCTTAAATGAACCTATAATCATATGTTACCATACCATGCACTAGAATCTCTCTGTTACAAAATCCCAACTCAAGCTGGAGTCATGGTTTATGTCAAACTCCATTTGCTATAAATATTATGTTCTCTTTTAATTCCAGTTCTTGATTAAAAAGATTTTCTCATCAGAAACTCTTTTCTGAATAAATCTATTTGTCCTGGCCAGGAACTTGAAACATCAAGAATAATTAAATGAACAAAGGATTTTATCTCTATTTACTTAGAGGAACAGATTCCATCTTGATCAACACCTATCTCCATATATAACTAGTAGGAGCCAACACATGCCCATATACCCATACACAGTACAAGTATGAAAGCAGTATCAAACTCAAACTACCTATATACAAGATAATTGTGCTATTTCAGGTCTAAAGATTATATGCACTGATATGATTTATGACAAAACATTGATAAGAGTAAACTCCATGTGCTTGTCATAAGTGTCACTGGTTCGGCCTACTTATCATTTATAAGTGTCTATCATGTTTGTCATATGGCATGAGACTCACCATTCCATCTTTTTTATATCTTATATAAATAACTTGGGAACAAACATGAAAACAATCTTTCTGAACAAGTCATGTCCTTATTATGAAGTATCTTCGATTGTGAACCTATTTATGATACTTTATACTAGAAATACTGTCACTCATATTCTTAACAACTTAAGAATAGAATTTTTAACAAAATATCAATGGACCTTTTCTATTACACATAAATATCTTATGTAAACGGAAAAGTGGAAATGCCTTTTATTAATAAAAACATGTACAAGATACATACTAAATGACATGCTCTAGGGCATACTACTAACAATCTCCCACTAGCACTAGAGCCATTCATTACAATACCTTAGACCCATCTTCTCAAGATGTCGGTCTAACTGAGCTTGTGACAAAGGCTTAGTGAATGGATCAGCTGGATTTTTCAGCTGATGTTATTTTTCTACATGGCTATATCGCCTTGCCCAACTATATCTCTGATAATGTGGTAGTGCCTTTCTATGTGTTTGGATCTCTAGTGAGACTGGGGTTTTTTATATCCAAACATCTTCTTTTGCAGCATTTTATACAGCAATATACTCGGCCTCTGTAGTGGAATCTGCAGTCGTACTCTGTTTGGAACTCTTCCAACTAACTGCACCTCCGTTACAAATGAACACATATCCAGAGGTAGACTTTCTATCATCGATATCTGATTGGAAATCAGAATCAGTATAACCATCCAATTGCAAGTTTCCACCTCCATAGATAAAAAATAAATCCTTAGTTCTTCTCATGTACTTAAGGATATTCTTGACAGCTATCCAGTATTCCAAACCTAGATTGGATTGATACTTGCTAGTCAAACTAACAGCATATGTGATATCCGGCCTAGTACACAACATTGCATATATTAAACTTCCAATAGCCGAAGCATATGGAATCTTGGCCATCTTATCTCTTTCTTCAGGTGTCTTTGGAGACATCTCTTTAGAAAGATGAATACCATGTCTCACTGGTAACAATCCTCTCTTGGAATCAAGCATGTTAAACCTCTTTATCACCTTTTCCAAGTATACCTTTTGGGATAAACCAATTATTCTTTTTGCTCTATCTCTATAGATGCGAATCGCAAGAATATAGGTTACCTCCTCTAAGTCTTTCATGGAGAATGTATTTGACAACCATACCTTTACAGTTGTCAACATACCTATGTCATTACCCATCAACAGTATGTCATCCACATATAAGACAAGAAAAGTGATAGCATTGTTACTAACCTTCTTATATACACATGGCTCATCCTTATTTTTTATAAAACTAAAGGATTTAATGGCTTCAAAAAAATGGATGTTCTAACTCCTCGAAGCTTGCTTCAACCCATAAATGGATCGCTTTAGCTTGCATACCTTGGAACCATCTTGGGATTCAAAACCCCTAGGTTATTCCATGAAAATGTTTTCTTCAATGTATCCATTGAGAAAAGCTGTTTTGACATCCATCTGCCAAATCTCATAATCATAGTATGCAGCTATTGCTAATAGAATCCTAATTGATTTAAGCATGGCAACAGGTGAGAAAGTCTCCTCATAGTCGATTCCTTGCCTTTGGCGAAACCCTTTCGCTACTAGCCTTGCCTTATAGGTCTCTACCTTTCCATCAGAACCAATTTTCTTCTTGAAAACCCATTTGTTCCCTATAGGTATAATACCTTCAGGTGGGTTAACAAGATCCCAAACTTGATTCTTATACATGGAATCAATTTCATATTTCATAACATCAATCCACTTTAAAGAGTCTATATCTGATATAGCTTCTTCATAGGTAAGTGGATCATCTCCATGATCTACTTCTTCATGAGTAGACAACTCTTGTTCTTCTTCATGAAGGAAACCATATCTTACTGGTGGGTGAGATACCCTAGTTGTTCTATGAGGAATAGCTGTAGATGTTTCATTAACAGGTGTAGGTTGACTAGATGGACCTATATCAATCTGATCTGTTGGTTGGTCAGAATTCTCTAATTCCAACTCTATTTGCCTTCCTTTGCCTCCTTCTTGAACAAACTATTGTTCAAGAAATGTGGCATCTCTACTCACCACAACCTTTTGCGATGTAGGCAAATAAAAATAATATCCAAAACTATCTTTTGGATATCCAAGAAATCAACCCTTTTCTGATCTGGTTCCAATTTATCAGTGTTCAGCTTTGTGATATAAGCTGAACAACCCCAAATCTTAACATGCTTAAGACTTGGTTTTCTTCCATGTCATATCTTATAAGGTGTGAAAGAAACTGATTTTGATGGAATCCTATTCAGAATATACAAAGTTGATTCTAATGCAAATCCCCAAAAGGAGATTGGCATATCTGTATAGCTCATCATACTACGTACCATATCCAACAGGGTACGATTTCTCCTTTCAGATACACCATTTAGCTGTGGCATTCCTAGAGGAGTCAGCTGGGAAACAATGCTATGCTCTCTCAAGTATTCATCAAATTCAGTACTCAAATATTCACCTCTACGATCTGATCGAAGAGCTTTAATACTCTTTCCTGTTTGATTTTTTACTTCAGATTTAAATTCTTTGAACTTTTCAAAGGATTTATGTTTGTATTTCATCAAATACAAATACCCAAACCTTGATTTATCATCAGTTAAGGTAATAAAATAATGAAAACTGCCTCTAGCCATTTCCTCAAATGGACCACATATATCACTATGTATTAGCTCCAAAATATTTTCAGCCCTTAGCCCTTGTCCAACAAAGGGTGATCTAATTATTTTGCCCTGAAGGCAAGATTCACAAATTGGAGTAGGCTCAGAGCCCAATGTGGATAGAATCTCCATTTTCTCCAGTTTTGCAATCCTATCTTCTACAGCATGACACAACCTTAAATGCCAAATATGTTTTGAACTTGAGTTGGTTTTCACCATGGCATTGCATTCATTTAGATCACTTGCATTCATTTTGTGTTTATCATTATTATCCAAATAATAAAGACCATCATTCATATAACCCGAACCAACATATTTATTTCCAAAATAAATATTGCAAACATCATCTGTGAACTGAAATTCATAGCCATTTCTAGTCAAACTAGATATAGAAATGATGTTCTTAAAAGCATCAGGTACATATAAAATATTATCCAAACACAAAACATGTCCAAACATGTAAAAAGATTTAAATCCTATGGCAAAAGCTTCAACAGTTGAACCATTGCCAATCCGGACACTAACATCTTGAGAACGCAAGCTGCTACTATTTGCTAGTTCCTGCATATCATTAGAAATGTGAAGCGGCACGATATCTAAAATCCAAGCTGTAGATGAACTATGAGTATCATCAGAATCTAAATAACAAGATATGGACATACCTTCCGAAGGTTTATCCTTCTTGTCTTTCAGAGAAGCAAGATACTCTGGGCAGTTCCTTTTCCATTGCCCATCCTTCTGGCAGTGGAAACACTTTCCTTTGGCTCCATCAGCTTTAGTCTTCCCTTTCTGTTTAGCTATTTTCTTGGAAGGACCAGGAATCTGAGGTTTCTTTTTCTTATTGCCCTTCTTCTTTTTGGACTTTCCAACTAAAGAAAATGCAATCAAAGCTACCTCTTTTCCTTTATTGCCCGGCATATTCTTTTGGGCAATAACCAGCATGTTGAGTAAACTAGCTAAGGTGCATTCCTGTTTAGTTATATGGAAATTTGTCACAAAATTCCCAAAAGACTCAGGAATGGACTGGAGGATCAAATCCGTTTGTAGTTGAAAATCCATGTTGAAGTCAAGATGTTCCAACTGCTCAATCAGCCGAATCATCTTATAGACATGATCCCCAATATTCTGTCCCTCAGACATCCTCATGCGGAAAAGCTGCCTAGATATCTCATACCTAGCATTCCTACTGTGCTCACCATACAGCTCTTGTAGGTGAAGAAGGATCTCACTCGCACTCTGCATGTTCTCATGCTGCTTCTGTAACTCTTTACTCATGGAAGCAAGCATGTAACACTTAGCTCTCATATCATGCTCTTTCCACTTGTCCAAAGTTTCATGTTCCTCTTGAGTGGCCTCTAGAGGTAAGGGACCAGGAACATTTGAATCTAGAACATATCCTATATGTTCAAGGTTCAGGACAAGTTTCAAATTTCTTAGCAAATCAGAGAGATTAGGTTTTATCAACCTATTGCGATCAAGTATGCTTGCAAGGATATTGGATGGTGGTGGTTGTTCTGTGCTCATTATTATCAGAAAATTAACTACAGAAAATAACCAGATTAATTAGTAAATGTATCAAGTAATTAACAAAAATGATTATGGTCTTTTCATCAAATTGGTCCTCCCACTAACTTAGCGAATCCTACACTTCCAAAGTAGAAAACGAAAATCCTAGTTGGATGGATTTTTAGTGGGTGATTGAATTCTTATAATTCTATTGATCATCCTTAGGTATATCTGTTATTGGAATTACAATAAACTATAAGTGAGCAACTCCTTGCCCATCACATCTCATGTGAGGTTCAATCCTTTACCTAGCCCCTAATGCTCAAAATCTCAGGTACATCCATTATTGACTTATCTTGCATTAGTTAAGTTAATCTCATGACCCAGTAATTATGTAAATAATTTTAATGTCCTCAGGTACATCCAATATTGGCCACCAAACCATTTACATATTTACAACATCTCATATTTAACAATTATTCTTAAGAAAATCTCTTAAATTAATTGCATCTTATGCAACTATTTCAAATTTCTTAAAATAATTGCCCCAATGGAGGGCCCATGTTATAATTACTTTAATTATAGCATTTCCAACTTAATCATTTATTTGGAAGATTTTATGGTCATCCTAATTACTATTAAGGTCTCACTTTGCACACTATCCATTTAGCATGCATATATCATATAATTGCATACATTCCCATACGTCTAATGCATTCATGGATAAGCAGTAAATATGGTATGATCATGGACTTTCTAAGGGATTCAATTCTGAGCCACCAAGAATTAAATCAGGGTATTCCTAGGTGTATTTCATTCATTCATTTTACAAGAGTTGCTGAAGGAGTACATAATCAACACTTGATCTTGAATTCCTCCCACTGGTCCCACCAATGCTCTTGACCTCCTTGAACTTCTTGCAATCCAATATTACATAGTAATCCTTGGCATGCCAAGGCGAATTTACAAGAACTTAAATAAATGAAATTATAACCCAAAAATTATTACAAACTTAATAATACATGCCTAAAATAAATTAAAATAAATTAATTAATTTACAATCCCAAAGAAACATAAAAGAAATAAATCCAATCACATTAGCCTTTTATAGTCCATGATCATCCATCATGCATATCACTATTTAACAATTAAATAAAACATACGTACTTAAATTAAATTGAATATCTCATATTCAACTTAAAAATCCTGATTTGAATATAATTCAAATAAATTTAAAAATTCAAATTTGAATCTCATTCAAGCAAATTTAAAAATTCAAATTTGAATCACATTCAAACAACCTTAAAAATTCAGATTTGAATCACATTCAAACAATTTTTAAAAAATCAGATTTGAATCACATTCAAACAATTTTTAAAAATTCATATCTAAATATTATTCAAACAACTTTAAAAAATCAGATTTAAATATGATTCAAACAACTTTAAAAATTTAGATTTGAATCACATTCAAACAACTTTTAAAATTCAGATTTGAATCAAAATTTAATTGTGTGATTGAAATTCTAATTAAACAATTTAATTAGACATAGAATGAGCTTTTAGATCATACAATAATTGCAAATTAAAAAGCCAAACCTTGAGCCACCCATGGAACCACAACCTTGCGCACCATTAGGTGTTCTCTTGCATACCGCCACACATCCATTGCAACTAGCAATGGATAAATTATCTCATGATCAAAACACACAATTAAATCATATAATCAACAATCTAAATGGCAAATAAACTGGCTCTGATACCAATTGAAGGAGCGGAAGCTTGAAAAACACACAAGTTTATACCATTGAATTCAAAATTTTCACCTCACATGCATCATGTAAGATTTATTTTTATCTATTTGATTTCAATGATAAACAATATATTAAAACTCTTTTAATATATTTTTGGATCTGTATTTGCCATTTAAGATTTTTAAATTAATCAGATTAATTTTAGAACCCTAGATTAAATCAAGAACAAACACACTAACCTCTTGATGCACTGCAGTGTATTTGCGCCTTTGAGATTCGTCTTCAGGACACCAGATGTTGTCCCTCTAGCTTGTCCACACCTAGAACACCTATGGCAGCCCTTGAATAGCTTCTAAAGCTTTTTCTATTATTTAGAAAATCAAGTTCTGCCTTTTAAGAGATTAAAGATGTAAACAGGACACTAGAAACGATTTCTAGTATTTTTAATTCAAGAGATTGTTTGCTAATCTCTTGGAATGAATGAGAGATGAAGAAGAAAAGAAGGGAGAGGCAGCCATGGGGTGGCGGCACCTTTGGGAGCAGCAGCTTCTGTGTTTTATTTTTTCATAACAACACTTATATAGCTAGGTCACCACTTAAACCCTTGCCACATGTCACCCTTTGATTAGTTCTAGGTTTAATTGACCCAATCACATTGTGCCAAGTGTCAAACCTATATTTAATCTTAATTTTAATCATCTTACATGATTAAAAGACATTTGGCAAGCTTATGAGTAATGCCATGTGTCACCATCTCATGGTGCCACATATCACCCTGTGAAATGACCAAAATGCCCCTATGTCTTAATTTTGAGTTCTTAACCCAAAATAATTATTTCTCTTCTTATAATCAATTTATATCAAATATAAATTAATTAATTAATCTCTATTAATTAATTTCTCATTAATTAAATTCATATTTAAACACTTTAAATATAAATTTAACTTATACTATACATCCAATAATTTAGATTTGGTTTTAAGTCATGCTAGGGACTTCGCAATCTAATTGCAAACCAAACCTATTTAATTAATTAATTAAAGAGTAATTAAACTCTTTAATTAATTAATTAAATCATATTTAATTAGGTGATAACTTGTGTATGTGTGTAACTTATTAGGCTCATCACTAATTAGCAATGAAATATGATATCAATTCTTAATATCATCAGAACTCTTTCTTACCATAAATGATTTCAATAAATCATTTTATGCACCTCATAGACCATGGTTAACACCTAGCATAGCATGCCATGGCCACCCAATTAGTAATAAGGTTTACCTTAAATGAACCTATAATCATATGTTACCATGCCATGCACTGGAATCTCTCTATTACAAAATCCCAACTCAAGCTGGAGTCATGGTTTATGTCAAACTCCATTTGCTATGAATATTATGTTCTATTTTAATTCCAGTTCTTAATTAAAAAGATTTTCTCATCAGAAACTCTTTTTTGAATAAATCTATCTGTCCTGGCCAGGAACTTGAAACATCAAGAACAATTAAATGAACATAGGATTTTATCTCTATTTACTTAGAGGAACAAATTCCATCTTGATCAACACCTATCTTCATATATAACTAGTAGGAGCTAACACATGCCCATATACCCATACACAGTACAAGTATGAAAGTAGTATCAAACTCAAACTACCTATATACAAGATAACTTTGCTATCTCAGGTCTACAGATTATATGCACTGATATAATTTATGACAAAACATTGACAAGAGTAAACTCCATGTGCTTGTCATAAGTGTCACTAGTTCGGCCTACTTATCATTTATAAGTGCCTATCATGTTTGTCATATGCCATGAGACTCACCATTCCATCTTATTTATATCTCATATAAATAACTTGGGAACAAACATGAATACAATCTTTCTGGATAAGTCATATCCTTATTATGAAGTATCCTCGATTGTGAACCTATTTATGATACTTTGTACTAGAAATACTGTCACTCATATTCTTAACAACTTAAGAATAGAATTTCTAACAAAATATCAATGGACCTTTTCTATTACACATAAATATCTTATGTAAACGGAAAAGTAGAAATGCCTTTTATTAATAAAAACATGTACAAGATACATACTAAATGATATACTCTAGGGTATACTACTAATAAATTTGCCTCTATTGTGGATAATTATGATAAAGTAACTCAATTCCAACTCCATGGGCATATCTCAATTTTCTATCTCCACTAATGTTGTCACACCCTACCCCTCAATAAGATGTAATATGATCCTGCAGTACATCCAATGAATTACCGTACTTCACCTACCAGTAACCCATTAAATATACTACAAGGGATTTTAAAATAATTTCTTTTCATTTTTAAGCTAGTGGGTAAATTTTTTACTAATATTAAAAACCTTTAATTGGCACTAAATCACAAATTAAATTTTTCGGTAATCAAAATTTTTGCAATTTTTATAAAAATTCCGACAGAGTGTCGGCTATATTTTGAGAAAACAGTTATTCAAAACTTTCAAAGAAATACACTTCCAATATTTTTGCTTAGTCATAACTCCATTTCAAATCATTTCTCAACACAATTCAATCTTAATTCATTTTCAACCCAAACTCATCATAAAGGAAACCATACATAAATTCAAACTCAATAAGAAATTAAATAGTACATTCATTAAAGTACTAAAATTAATATTACAAATAATTTTCATTTCAATTACACACTAAAATAACATTACAAAAGTTTTTGTACAACTACTTAAATAATTTACATACATATAATTAAATGCATACATCAAAATCTATGTATAAGGGTATACCTATGATATACCCGGAGCTAGTCCCAAGGTGTCTTCAAGGAAGCTTACTCAACTGCTCTATGCTCTTTCCACTTGCGACAGCATGCAAAGCTATCACTGAGTGGTAAACTCAGTAGTGCACAACTATAATTTAAAATATAATACAATATACATTGACAAAATTATAACAATTAATTTAGAAGTCTCGAAATTCAATAAAATTTCAAAAGTCAAAATCTTCGTTGCCAATAATATAAATCATTTGTTAAAGTGGCCTTGATCAAGAAATTCAATTTATCAAATCACAACTAAACATTTAAAGTAATTCCAGCAATTTATGAAAATAAATATTATTTTCAATAAAATCAAATATACATAAATCCTAATTGAAATCACAATTCTTTACTATTCAAAACTATTCTTTATCTCACTAACCCTGCAAGACTAATCCGAAAGGGCTATTTCCAGAGCGATTCTAACTCCCTATGGTTGTGGAGGTCGAATCGGGATTCTAACTCCCTATGATCGGGGAGGTCGAATCATCGTGCACAGTACACACCACAATAATGAAACTTCCGAAAGGGCCAATGAAAAACTTAGATCCTACCTCTAATAAGAGGAAAATCTAAGCCTGTGCACGTACCATGGTAATCAAAACAAAGCTAACTCCATTGTCTCCTCAAAAAATGAGAGAGACAGGTAATAACCTAGTCAAGCATCTATAGTGAGATATAAAACCATATCATGAATCTCTTTATTCTTTTTGTGAGCATAAATCTCAATACAATTTAATTCAAAGTCAATTTCAATATCTAGTACTTTTTATGCTCATCAAAATTTAAAATATAAATTTATATTTTTCCATTCAAATTACCCATCACAATTTTCTAAAACATAATTTATTCAATCCACAACAATGCTCAATACTTGTTGAAATACCATTTCATAAAACTAAACTCATGCATACTATACCAATTTCAATAATCATTGGAATACATTCAATACTTGATAAACATAATACATAGGGGAAATAATGTCATTTAATTATATGAAATATTCAAAACAAAATAAATTAAAAACTAGTTGTGCATAAACCTCTTTATTGACTAATTTACTCCACCTTTCGTTCCTCCTTCGAAGATCCCTTTTTAATTAAAACACATAAATTTAAAGTTCTTCAGTATCCATTTCTAATACTTAAATTCCAATAATTTCTTTGCAGACTAATCCTACCTATTACGGCTCTTAAATTATGGTCCTTTATATTTTTGTGTATAGTGGCACTATTCATGGCACTATTCATGGCACTATTCAAGTCAAAATGTTGACTTTTTTCTACTAAATAGGTTTATTAATTCTAATTGCACCTATATACCATATTTTGGGTGTCAATTTTATTGGCATTGATTGCCATTTCAATTTCTAATTTCCCTAAGTGCAAATCCAAAAATTCAATTTTGGTCCCCTATATTCTACTGCTCTATTAGTCTAGTTACTGGGGGAATTTGGCTAAGTGTCCTTCATCAAAGTTATTTTTATTGTCTTATCTTTAATTACCTTTTTGAATCACTCCAATTGGATTTTTTTAGCTCAAGTTATGTTGATTTTAAGTTGGATGCCCATATTAGTCCTAACCCAGAATTCTAGGAAACTTTTAGGTCTGGCAGTTTTGTGGTACCAACTTTGGGTGGAAAATTCACATGGTTCTGGGCAGAATTTGGGTTTGTGTTCCTCATAAAAGTTTTAGTGCTATGTCATATCTTTCCAATGCCGCAACAATTAGGTCATTTGGACCTTCCTAGGGCAAGTTATGGCCAAATAATTGTTCATTTGGTCATTTTGGTACAGTAGCAGTGCACCAATTTCGAGTTTGACCTAATTGTTTACTAACTTAGAGTCACTTTCTGGGCATGGTTTCTACATGAAAAATGTATCATTATGTGTCTATTTTCATCCTTAATTGGCCTCACACCAATTGGGGTGGCAGAATTTCAGTTTTGATCGCTAAAAGGGACCTAGGTCAAACTGTCCAGAATTGACCCTTCACCAATCCGAATTTGAATTTACTTTTATCCATTCAAACACATCTCAATTGGTCCCAATTGACCATTTCTAACCTCAATTTGGTCAATTTTATTCAATTTCAAAAATCTCTAATTTTTCCCCCTATTTTCCCTAATTCAAGAACCCTAATTTTCTAATTCTTTAATTTCAAAAATTCAAAGTGTATAATTCATCTTCACACCTTCATTCAAGCATGCTCACTTATTTACTTCAATCAATTGACATCAATTCTATACTCAATCTTAATTCTAGCCGAATTCATGAAGTCCCTCTATATGAAAATTTTTCATGTTTTTATACAATTAAAATCTTATTTAACCACAATTCCATACTAAAAATTCAATTCAAATTCAAATTAAAAGAGGGAAGTTACCTTAATTGAAGCTTTTTCAATCTCCCTCAAATCTTCAAATTCCTTTAATTTCTTGCTCCAAATCTTCTTCTTAAGGGTAAATTTAATGGTTTCTATAATTATTCTCAAGGACTAGGGGTGCAATCTAAAGTTTAAGAAGCTTAAATGTAAGCTTTTATGGTGGAACAAAATAAGAAGAGAGGGAGAGGAGAGAGCTATAGAAATTAGAAGAAGAAGAAGTAAAAAAAAAAAAAAATCTTTTTAAATTTTTATTTTTATGCCACATAATTGACTTGGTCAAAGATTAAATTAAATAGAATTTATTTTTAATGTCATGCATAATGTCATTTGGGTGATGTCATAATCCTATTTTCTTTTCCTTTTGTTTTTCCCATACTTCTTTAATTTAATTTCATATTTCAAAATTTCATTTCTCAAATTTTATTAGATAGTTAGGTCATGAGTCACCTCTAGAGGTGAATTGACTAATTTGCCCCTCGCCGATCTAATCCAGTTTGCAAATAATCTGGTATTTCTTCTGAAGCCCTGACCTAATTATTTAACCTACTTATTAACTCTTTTCTGTGATTTTCTCTTTTTCACTAGGTTCGCAATACTTCTTAGGATTGCGGTTCACAATTTTCTGTTCAAAATTAGGATTAAAACTGACCTCGCAGTCACTTTCCAGTAAGGTCATCCATTGCTGTGACCCTCGGCTCATTTAACTTTTTATGCTTTATTTTTCTTATTCATATTTTTCCTTCTTATAATTGTTATTTATTTTTATCTATGACTTTTCTGGATATCACAGATATAGCTCCAGTCGTCTTGACTGTCCGGACAAACATCAGGCATCGGAACAGTAGACTGCACTGGAGTGTCCAATGTGACGGCGTTACAATTCTCCCCTCCTTAAAAGAAATTTCGTCCTCAAAATTGTGCTCACTATCTATCCTTAAATAGTCATATGTGTTGTTTCTCACGTTTTTCTCACATTTCTATGTAGCTTTATAGTCTAAATAAGGGTCCACAACACTTTAACCCATAATATTTACTCATCGATTGCTCACCTTGTGTGCCAAGTTTCTTATGAGCTTCTGTCATAAGTTAAATTTGAATTCATTTTACTTTTAGAGGTAAGCAATCTGTGTGCTAATGGATCTACTTCTTCTAGGACCTCGTGTGATCCTAGGTAATGAGAACTTAGTCTTTCTCCTTTTTGTTTTTATACCACATAATTGACTTGGTCAAAGATTAAATTAAATAGAATTTATTTTTAATGTCATGCATGATGTCATTTGGGTGATGTCATAATCCTATTTTCTTTTATTTTCTTTTCCTTTTGTTTTTTCCATACTTCTTTAATTTAATTCCATATTTCAAAATTTTCATTTCTCAGATTTTATTGGACATTTAGATCATGAGTCACCTCTAGGGGTGAATTGACCAATTTGCCCCTTGACAGTCTGATCCGGTTTGCAAATAATCTGGTATTTTTTTTCGGAGCCCTGACCTAATTATTTAACCTACTTATCAACTCTTTTATGTGATTTTCTCTTTTTCACTAGGTTCGCAATACTTCCTAGGATTACGATGTCACAATTTTTTGTTCAAAATTAGGATTAAAACTGACCTCGCAGTCACTTCCCGGTAAGGTCATCCATCGCTGTGACCCTCGGCTCATTTAACTTTTTACGCTTTGTTTTTCTTATTCATATTTTTCCTTCTTATAATTATTATTTATTTTTATCTATGACTTTTCTGGATGTCACAAATATAGCTCCAGACATCTTGACTGTTCGGGCAGACATCAGGTGCCGAAACAGTAGACTGTACTGGAGTGTCCAATGTGAGGGCGTTACAAATGTAGCATACACTTTTCAAAAGATCAAAAGGTCTTTAAAAGGGTTGTAATGGGGCTAAGGGATAATGACTTGGTTTCCAATAAAAGGTTTTTAGGGAATGCAAATATGAGGATAGCATTTATGCATAAAATACCAAGTATATTAAGTTTATTCTATTGATTTTATATTGAGAGGAGAGGCTTTTAGTATTTATAGTGCCAAGCATGCTTCCATAATTCTTGGGACTTCCCTTTTTTTATTTTTTATTTTATTTTATTATATTTTATTTATGTCCCTTTTGTCTTCTCACCCAAACTCATTGCTTTTACTGGGTTAGGAAGGCAGATTTTTCTTTGGTTTCAATTTCACACTTGCACTCTTTCTTGAGTTCTTCATCCTCTCTCCATTTTCCTTTTTGCACTTAATATACTTTTTACTTATGCATTTAGCTTCCTCAAAAGGGTAGGTATGTGTTTAAGCTAGGGGCTAAGTCAATAATTATGGGTAGACAAGGAAAATCATATAGGTAAAAATATAGGCTCAAATTGGGTGCAAGGGACGTATTGTGACTAAGGGTGGCTAAGGCTTAATTAGGCTATATCAAAGAATGCCTTAATCATTTCTTCATCAAGCATATGCTAGGATTTCGCCTTGATAGGTCCAAGAGATATGTTCTAGAGCTGGTGAGACATTTTCAGGTTTGTTTATATTTCAAGAAAATTTTCCTAACTTCACAAGTTCGATGTGACAAATTAATAGTTATGAAGGGGTTTAACTCGTCTAGTTCCACTAAAGAGATTAGGTTTTTCACAGATAACATGTTAAAATCCCTTTTTGCCAATCTAGTTATGTCCATTCCTCT